>NC_081249.1:155658706-155751206 GCF_030490865.1 Poecile atricapillus | reverse complement strand
AAGAGAAAGGGAATGAAATGGGGACCATCATATTGAGATAATAAGCTGACCTGCTCAAATTCAAAGTGCTAGAATTAAAGGTCTAAATTAAAACATAGTCTATGCCTCAGAGTATAACACTGAACACAGTATGTGGTCATATTTCAATCCTCTTTCCGTTCCAGAGTCTGTGTAGTGTGAATGCCATTGCTGTACACAGGAAATGGAAGAGTGGAAAAAAGTCCTTCGGCAGTTGTGAACACATTCCCTGCAGGCATTTGGGTCAGACTGGCCCCGCTCACAGCACTTCCAAACGGTCCCGACATATTGAGTCGGTGAACGTGGTGGTAGAGCATTTCCATCGGTGTTTTAGGATCCAGCCCAAAGCTGGGGCTGTTAACATCAACAAAGTTAACAGCATGGGTGTTGGGGAGGAGGTTGCCCTGCATGGCTAAAGTAACTTCAGCTGGAGCATACCGAATAGTGCCAGTGGTGTAGACCCTCTGAGCAGCAGTGCTGGTCGCAGCAAGGGTTCCCGTTACCCTGTGAACCAAAGGAAGCACCACATTGCCTGCTTGTAACCTCTGAAGGGCTTCCAGATCCCCAGTGTACAACAAAGAGTTGGACGTTGTGGGACCTCCTGGATGTTTGTCCCTTGGAGATGCTGAAAGTGGGGGTGACAAAGGGTCAGAGGACACTGGAGCCAAGGCCGAGTTGGATGAGGTGCTGAACTGAGTTTTACGGCTGGCAGAATTTTCAGTCCCTGGTGGGGTGAGAACAGAGTCTGGAATGGAGACGTGTAAACTACTGCTGGCTTGGGGGGAAGGGAAGTGCTCGGAGCTGGGGGGCTTGGTCATACTGTAGGGTGATTCATTCCTTGAGATTTCCCTGTTGGGTGGGTAATTCCAAATACTGCTATCATTATCAAAATTGATAGGTTCTGAGATTTCTGTTTTAATTTTGAGCACTGAGGCACTGTTTGGTGACGAGAGCAGCTGGGGCTGGTCCACCAAAGCTGAGTCAAGTCCATTTGGACTTGAGGTGCTTGACAGCCTTCTCCGGGTCATGCTGCCTCCCTTTTGCTTTTTTCTCCTCTTCTTCCTCTTCTGATGTTTGCTGGAAGACTGGGCATTTACTTCACCTGCACTGTCTGAGTCCTTGGCACTGTCGGAGGTCAGTGATTCACAGTTCTGCAACCGCAAGTCTGACTCACTCTCAACATAGCGCTCCACTTTGATCTGCATAGAGCCAAGAGTGCCAAAACTGTCCTCAGGGGCCTTTTGATTCTCGAAGTCTGAGTTTTCAAAGCTGTCATCACTGTCCCTGCTGTCCTGGTTGCTGGAGCTGTTCCCATCCTCATTACAGTTCATTTCATTATCTGACTGATTTCCTGACTTTTTCCTGTCGGATTCAGGGTCTTCACTGTTTTCTGACTGGTTTCCTTTCTCATCTGACTTTGAGTTCTCGTTGTCCTCTGGAGAAAATGAAAGTGAGACAAAGCATTAGCAATAGGAACATAATATTAAAATCCAAGTCCAGATTTCTACCTACCAATGAGATTGGGTTTGCTTTAACCTTTTTTGGCAAAAGACGTTCTCTTCTGTAGTGCTGCATTTTTTTTCCAGTGTTGTGTTGGGAGAGTTTTGATCACGGTGAATGTCTCTGACTCAGGACTGTTAATGCACTAGAAGCCTATGCTATGTGGCTGCACCTCGATTGAGGGGGCCTTTTCATCTGCTCAGTGGACAAGAATCACGTTGACAGCTGTGAGCACAACGGCATTGTAGCCATGCCATCCAAAGAGGAGTCAGTGAACAATCCCATTATCACTGTTATGTTCTGGTGATTGTTCTTTCACATCCATGTTCTCCTACAGTGGGCAGGCATCCACGTACTTACTATACAACTGTTTACTAATGAGGACTCTTGCACTCTCATCTCATTTTCCTCTCACCATTGCCACTTTTGAAATGGCATACTCTCTGGCTGCAGTGGAATTACTGCTGATTTCCTCCTGTGCAAGAGGAGAAGCAACGCGTGTATAAATCGGAATGAATGAATAAACCAGTTAAAATGAATTAATAAACCGGTTTATTGTTAAAGGAATTTTGCTCTGTTGCTAGACTGTCTTATATTCTCCTGAAGGACAACAAATATAAAAAAATACAGAAAAAATAATCAGCCAGTGAATTAAATTATTGATTGATCCAAATCATCTAAAGACCATTGAAAATAGCACAGCTACAGCACTGAGAAGCTGTCACTCTTCTTGCCTGAATTCACTTAATTATAATTCTAATACGGGTGAGATAAACACTCTAGCCCACTGGACTAGGAGAGCCAAAGCAGCTTTGAGACTGAATATGCTCCATTATCACACTATGTTTGAAAGGGTCATGGAAGGTTTCAGGAAACCCCGTCCTTTACAGACCAGCCAGAAATCTTTTGTTGCTTAATAAAAGACGTTTTTCACTGATCTGAGCCAAGTACTACCCTTTTCAATATCCTTGTTTTAGGTGGAGAGGGGAAGGATTGGTTTGCCTCTAAAGATATTGGTTACTTCTGGAGCCATGTCAATACCAAACTATTTCCCAGAAGTGCTGAAGGTGGGTTTGACAGGAAAGCTGAGTGAGCATTCCAGGACACTGCACTTCACAGGTCATTTAGTGTGACTTTTGCTTGTGTGAGCACCAGCAGAGAGACTCTTCCTTTTGAAAAATAAAACCTATAGGAACTAAGTAGCAGCTGTAAACCCCTACATCTCATCCAGTTTTTTGTTCCATCTAGGATTGAATTTGTCCTACAATTTTTTCTTCCTTTTTTTTTGAAGATGCTTTCTTTAAAGGCCATAGTTTCTAGCTGGGAAAGGGTGGTCCTAGAGTGAGGTGGTCTAAAACTACACAATATTTACCTGGGATTATATCACAGCTTAAACTGAACTTGTTGGTTTCATCCAAAATACTGTTCCAATTTAAGGTCCTTCGGCATTTCTATTTAATTCTTTTGTAATAAACAAGTCCCTGTGTCTTCTGTCTTCCAAGACTCCCAGACATCTCATTCTGAGATGTAGATATCTCTGTACCCTTGAATGCTGTCTTGCTCTGCATCAGCTTTAGAAGTCATGAATATACATGTACTTCTCATGTTCTCACCTGGAGAAAATTCCAGTGCATATGGGTAATGCAAACTGTTCTCCACATATGTGTTATTTGGCTATTTAGGAACAAGACAGCATAAAGGAAGCACTGGGAATGGATAAAGAAATCCCCAATGACAGTGGTCAGCAAGACTGCACATTGACTTAAACCAAGCTGTCAAAGGAGAACAAATAAAAGCAAAAGATGAAAGAGAACAGCCATATAATATAGCATAGTATAGTATAATATGATATGATATAATACGATATATATGGTATCTATCATATATAATATAATATAATATAATATAATATAATATAATATAATATAATATAATATAATATAATATAATATAATATAATATAATATAATATAATATAATATAATATAATATAATATAATATAATATAATATAATATAATATAATATAATATAATTATAATATCCTGATCTTCTTCTTGCTTTTTCTGGATTTATAGTACTGTGATCCATTTTCTATAGACTGTTTTTGGTTGTTATCATAGACACGAGAGAAAAATCATATCCATCCATCCATCCATCCATCCATCCATCCATCTACATACAACAGCTGGGTAACATGTTTACTTCTTGGGCTACAGGAAAACACATTTGTTTCAAGGCCAGATGATTTGCACCTGTGCCTAGGTAACCACTGTTAAAACTAACAGAGAATGTGTGAACCATCTGTGCACTGGACCATCTGTAGGACTAATTTACACATAGAGCTTGACATGCACACTCAGCTTTTAATAAACTGCTGAACTCCCAGACTTAAAGAGCTTAGAAACAAGTTCTTGAACCCACACATTTTAATTAAATATAACTTTTAACCCAAGAAAACTCTCAATTTTTTCAATCTTCACTGCCCCCTAGTGAGACTCTTCAAGAATGTAGTTATACAGGGAAAAGAGTCATAAAGATTGACAGTAGAGACCTCTCTGTAGAATGTCTGCCTACTCTGGAAAGACAAGAACTTGAATTATATTCAACAGTTGCAATCCCAAGTCCTTTGCACAAGGCACAGTACTTGTTCATAAGCACAGCTGGGAAATCAAATATTTAGTTTGGTGCTATGTAGGCAAGAACACATGAAGAAACTGAAGAGAAATTCTGAGGAAATGGAAATGCTAAGGTCATTAAAAGATTTTGCTAGTGTTTTTCAATTTAATTTTATATGATTTTTTTTTTTTGTTATAATGGAACAACCAACACTTGAGAAGTAAAAGCAACTGGAAAGCTGACCGTGTGGCTTTCATGATATAAACCTCTTGTGGGTGTAAAGGCACACCATGTGTGTTACCTGAGTTGTCCTTTGAGTCCGATTCAGAGTCAGAGGTCTCTGAGGATTCTGAGGTTTTCTCTGGCAGATGAGGAAGTTGTGCAATATCCATTGGAGTGTCCTTGTACTCTGGGTTACTGAAGAGGATACAGCAAATATAAACAAAATTGGATGATTTGCAGTTTCATGATTTTTTCCTCTTTTCATATCAAAGTTCAGGAACAAAGAATATAAATAGGAAGAACAGCAGAGCAAACACAGAAACATGTATTTTTGGCTTCAGAGCTTCACAGCAGGAATTTTGTGAAGGTTTATTTTAATACTGCAGTCAAATACTTTTATTGACCAGGTACTAAACCTTGTTTGATTCTAGTGAAGTTTTAGAGCTATCAAAGCATCCTTGCTGAAGTGAGACATCATGGCTTGTGTGATATCTAGCAGTAAAGATACACCATGTAATCATCCAACAACAGAATATCTCGATTTCGATCCCATTACTGTGCCTGGGAGGACAGAGAGGGTGTTTTAACTTTTCCAATCTGTTTCTCTCCTACTGGCAATGTCTATTAGAGTTATCTCTGTAGAAATGTTCTCTATCAACCTCGCCAGAGTTCTTTCAATACTTGTTTTCTCAACATTCCAGTTTTCCACATTTTAATCAAGCATATCATACATGAAGTTATTAAGAAGGTGCTCAGCTAGGGCTAAAGAAGTGACCACTGCTCCAAAGAATCTGGCCAAAAATTAGATAAAATAGGTTATATATTTTTAAACACTGCACACATACATCCACATCAGCAAGAAACCAAAAACAACCTCTCTAACTATGTGACAGATGCACATGTGCATGTTAAGATGCATATGTTAGGGATAAAGAACTGTCAACACACCCATTATAATCATATCTTCATCTGCTCATGTGGTGCTCACCTGTGACTTGTTAGCAATGAACATGACTGCAATCTAAAAAAGCTACGCTGCCAGAGAAATGGAAGAAAACCCCTACAACACTATGATTTTGCTTGGTTTGTACCTTTTAAAATGTGTTCCTTTCTAAAATGCATGCAAATGCAGGGAAACAGACGTAGCTAAACATAAGTGGTAGAGAATATTAAAAATAACAAAGTCTTTAATAATTTTTCAATAGGTGAGCATTTCCACGCAGTTCAAATGCAAGTCTGGTAAAGCAGAAAACCCACAGTCCTGCACAGAATATGAGGCAGCACTGGGGGTGTCTGACACACGATCACAACGACACTACGTTCATATTCAGCCTCTCAGAGAGTACTGTGAAAACTCAGAGTTCACACAGTTCACATTGAGATGCCATGTTACGATTATCATCTTTATGGCTTTGTCCTGACAAAGTGACTTTATTCTGTTGCATCCCAGGGCAGTCTCCAAATCTGCCCCCTCCAAGCAAAAGATGTTTGAGGGCTTTCACACTGTGAATAACAAGTTGCTAGAACAAGAACAGCATTAATCCTCCCTGTCACTATAATTAGTCTATCCTTTTACAGACAGCTGAATCATACTTTCTAATGCATGGAAATGTATACAGACCAGTACTCCTGCTAAGAGTAGACCTAATTATGCCTTGATCTGTTATTAAAATATTATTTGGACATTTGGATCTTTTGTGGATTCCAGTACAAGGAGAAATATAAATTAAAAATACAAATTCAGTGAAGATGTTAATATTTCTCTAACAGACCGGTGAATGGAATACACTAGAAAAATCAGGTTCTGGGAGGAGACTGGGGAAGACCACACAGCTTTTGTTTTTTTGGTAGGTATATTCTGCTTGTAGAGAAAATTATTTTTTGGGATGTCTGTGGACTAGGTTCACCTATTGTCTAGAGAGCAGCAAAGGGGACAGAGGCAGCTGTTCATAATTCTTATGGATGACTTTTACAGCTAGAGCTGGAAATATGAGAACATTTCTGGGCATTTTGCAGCCCTGTTAAGGACTGGGGCAGTGAAACTGTACTTCCAGTCCTGAATTGTCAGCCTTAAGCCAACCTCTTGAAATGCTGCGTTCTGCCTCACACTTGCAAAAAAGAGACAGGAAAAGGTAGCAGGATAAGGATATATTCAGAAAAGTCTGTGCTCAATCATATCAAGCCCAAAAATTGCAAGTCCCAGTGAAAACTCCACTGCCACGCAAGGTTTCGCACAGTACCCCTTCAATGCTCTCCTGCCAGGGGTTGCTTCCTTCTCTTCCCCAAAAGGGGAATCAAAAGCGTTTCAACATGCAAGTTTAGGCAGGCACAGTCTCTTCAGGGCTTGCTGGACTTGGCATAATAAGTCACAATCTAACCCCTAGACATCACTTTGAACTCTCATGGCATCAAAGGGAATGTAACAAACCATGACAAGCAACTTAAAAGGAGAACAGGCCAGAAAATGACAACTGCATTTCATGACAATCTCAAGGTTTCAAATTTTATTTGTTTGTTTGTTCTGCTTTGGAATGAAACAGAAAATCTCCCAAACTTATCGAACATTTTCACAAAACAGAATGTGTTGAAAGGTATTTCCAGATAGGAAAGGTCAGGTTTATAATTCACTGTCTCTCAGTGACTGTTGGTTTTCCCTTGAGCTCTGAAACCAGTCCTTTAAAAATACCTTGGCAAAATATGATTTCTCAGGGAACAGCCTTTCATTCAAGCCATTACTACTATCTCTATTTAAAATAATTCTAATAGCTTCAAATAGTATTTTATAGTACTTTTATTTTTAAATGCTATTTTGCATTTTTCAGTGTGAATATTATCCAATTCTTATAGGAACAACCAAGTAGTTTGAGCCTTTTTTGTTCTGAGAAAGTTCTTCTCTCTGGAATGAACTGGCAAATTCCTTTCAGAGATAACTTTTTTTGGCATACCAGCAGTTTGCTTCCCTGCATTTTTAATATTCAAATAAAACAGTGTCAAACACTTCATACCAGATTTTATAACATAGCTACTGAAAGTTGGTGTGGATAATTTTTGTCTTTGAGCTCAGATTGAGTAGATTTCAGGGCATGCAATATTATGTTGGAGGGCCTATTTCAAGAGTGAGGCAGCATAATAATTCAAGAATATTCTCATGTGCTGAGATGCCTCAATAGCTATAACAAAATGGCATGGCTTTTGACGTGGACTATATGAAAAGTTCTTCCTCTTAGCTTTCTCTGGTAGGCTGTTGTTTTTTCCCTAGACCTCTCACTGACAGACAAGCAACAGAGACAGCAGTTCAACCGAGAGAAGTGCCTGGGAGACCTACCTAAGGAGGTAATTGACCCAAATGATATTCTTCTCACTTGCGTTCTTGGCGTTGACAGCTATGGTTGCACTAGATTGTATCCAGATATAACCTCCATTCTTCTGCATCCAGCGGTAATACTTTGTTACACACTGACCCTTATTCAACACTGACAGGAAAATACAAACAAAACACAAGCAAGATAGAGTACATGTTAGAATTGTGGTAAAATGACCTTCATTGTACAACGTACCACAAGAGCAAGGAGAAGATACTTGGCTTCCTCTGGATTTAATGCCAGTGAGATGACAAACAGGATCTGAAATTCAGTTTAACTAGCTTCACATTTTAAAAGTTTCTAAAGTATAATTTTAATCTGCTTTTGCAAACTCTAGTTGAAGAAGAAATGTAAAAAACCCCAAAACCCAAAAATCTCTACGGTTCTCGGAATACTTATTGCTGCGTGGACATTTCCAATGCATTCAATGTCAAACTGTAAAAAAAGAGAAGGAAAAAAAGAGGCAAATTTATATGTGATTTATTCATAGCTCCTAGGTAGACCTCTTTGAGATTCTGGATATTTGAAAGGTTTGGGAAGATACTCTACCCCTGCTGCTTTGATCATTTCTCCTCATTGCAGGCGATATCAACCACTGAACTTATACATCTGTTTCTTTGATCTTGTCAAACAGAATTTACAGTTCTCAGATGAACCAAATCTCCACTGGTCAGTGGGGGAAAAGTCTTTGGAGAATTTACTTTCTACCAAAGCAAAGTAAATCCACCAACAGGCTGAGAAAGAGGCCTAAGGGAGGCACAGAATGGCTTGGTTAGAGCCAAAGAGTGACAGTTCTCTCTGATGCTTGAAATATGCTAGGAAACAGAGGAAGAAGTAAAAGCAATCAGTAATGTGAAACGGTGCTATTAAATGCTCACAGCAAGACGGCTTAAAAATACAGATGTTTAAAGTAATACTTCAGACAAAATATTGCCAAGTTGGAACGGATTTGTTTTGTATCTGATTCTTCCGTGTCAGGAGAAGGGAATGAAAGGCAAATCTTTCAGTGGAAGGGAGCAGAAGGGTTTTAGAAAACCTGTAAACTACACAAAATCTGGGCACGGTTGTTGCTGGAGCCCTTTTCTTCCCTGCCTGCCTCCCAATTCCCACAAAGCTTCGTGCACTAGAGGGCAGTGTGCCTTCACAGTCACTGCCTGCTTTTGTCATGTCCTTGTCTCCGTCTGCGAAAATGAAAAACCTCTAACTGCTGTAATAAATTTGGCTAAATTAGCTGCTAAATGGTTATCTCAAGTAATATGTATTTGCATTAATCATCTTGCTCTAAACCAGAACAAGCCAGAGTCCTAAAGACGTAGTAAATTCATATTGTCCATTTAATTACGGCTAATAAGTGCTTCATATACAATAGTTTCATGAAGTACATTTTCCTTTTTTTTTCTTTTTTTTTCTTTTTTTTTTTTTTTTTTTTTTTTGGTAGAGAGGAAAGAAAAAAAGTCACTTTGGAAAAGGATAAGTATTTAAGGCAGTTAAAATTCCTACCATAAATGTGACAAATGACACTTAGGAGCTTTCAAGTTAACCAAATGTCTATACCCCCAATTATATATATGAATGTATCTATATCTAAATCCGTGTACAGCAGATATCTACAGAAAAAGATGTTTACAAAGGCAGTCTTACAAACAGTGATGTTTCTTTACATTGGAGGGATCCGCCAATCCCCACTGCAATTTTTTAACTACTAGAGAAAAACATGCATGTAAAATAGTGCCATGTAAAGTGAATGTAAAGCACAAGTTATGTTCAGCTCTAATATAAATATTTGTATCTGGGTCCTGTTTTTTTCAGCAGCCTCTAGTGAACTAAGTTTGCTACTAGCAGATATCGATATTTCCCCTAAATTTTTACTTCTGTATTTCAAGCTCTACATATTCTACTATGATAATTCATTGTCTTCAAAACCTCATTATACAGCAGAATAAAGATAAAATACGAACAACTGACTACGCAGCATTTCTGTCAAACCAATATTGTAAGCCACTTTAGAAAACAATCTCACATAAATTAGCCCAACTTTATCAGTTATGAAGAATAAGGGAAGAAAAGCACTGCTGTAAGTTTTGATTATGGTAGGCATTTCCCCTTCAGTAAAACAGGACATTCAAAATACTCTGCTTACAGCTGAGTGTAAAACTGATGTGCACACAAGTGTGGAATGGTACTATCTCTCTTCTGAAAACATGAATACCCACAGTTGCGTGCAGAAGCTAGTAAAATCTGTCTGGACTTGTACCTACTACATAAACCATTGTCTTCCTTGGAAGAGTTTTTATCTAGGGAGTTTACCATGCCAGACAGATGCCAAAGGACAGCTGTCCACATTCACATTTGAAAATCAAAGTACCAGGTGAGTCACTAGCCAGGGGCTGAAGGACACACTGCAGTTCTGCATAGTGATAGTTATAAGGACCCAGATTCTCCAGCTCTTTTGCTCATCCTAGACAAGTCCTTCATCCTTCACTAACTTTTATATTGGTTGTTGCACCACTGGAAAAGTCTGTGTCATGTACTGAACAGAGCATTCATTTCAGAATTATGGAAAAGAGGAAAAGAAGCCTGCTTTCTCAGGAATGAGAATTCACTGCATCAGAGCTATATACAAACCATATACACTCAGAGTTCAGGCTCCCAAGTACAAAGAATACATCCAAAGAATGTCTGAAATACTGTATTAAAAATGAACTTTCCATAAAGTTCATCTACCTGCAAATTCCCACTCTATTTTTGGCCAGCTCAGATATACTACCAGATAGACAAAATTTTCTTTGCTGCATCTGTCTAAAGCACATTTCATATAAGAGATTTGTGGACCACGCTCTGAAGGAAGTCCCACGATTCAATATAAAAATTCTCTCTATAAAGAGATTCTTTGGCAGGCAAGCTGCACTGTGCTGCTAAATCTGGTTCTTACCTCCTCTGAGAGTTCACTAGGCACCCCCAAGTCAGTTCTGAAAATTCACAGTATACCTTGGAAAGAAATTTCTAAATGTGAGGAAAGAAAATAATGAAAAAAATTTGAAATGTTTTCTAATTTACAGTATCTTTTTACTGCTCCATTGTCAACCTGCAACTTAGAAATTAGATGAGAATTTTGAGGCAAAAAAGGCAATTAGAAGGAGGCATCAGGGAGGGAAATTATCCCAGTTTATTCATAACCTAGTGTTACTGAGTAAAGCCCTGTTTCATTTTAAAGATCTTCAGTTTGCACGTATAATAAAGTTACTAATTTTGAGAAGAAATGAAAGTAAAGAATCACTCCACTCTAAGGTCTGATTGTGAAGTTATGTTTTCTAACTAGCAACAGACCACACATTTCAATTTAGCATAAACTTCTGAAAATGTAATGTCATGTAGGTTACATCCTGAGTTTCCAGGATGTTTTGTTTTCATGTAAATCTCTAACTCAGTGAGGAGCAGTGCAGATCATTTTATATTTCTATTTGTGTTATACATGGAGTGCCCAGTATGACAGACAAGGTGAGCCTTGTGAGCACATTGGTGGGATGGCACATGTGATGGGATTACACAGGATTGGGTTATATAATTTATTAATATACACACACACACAGACACACACAGACACAGACACAGACATACACACACACACAAACCCTTTAAGCAAAGGGACTAACTGAGGGTTAATGTTTTAAAATTGGTGACCTTTATGTCAGCTGCACAGATACATTCCCTAAAATGGTGGATGCTAAACCTGATTAAAATTTGCTGAAATGTTACCTAGTTCCTCAATTTGAATTCAGTGGTTGGCATGCAAGAAGTGCACAGTATGTCATGCTAAGAAATAAAAAAAAACCCCTCACTTATTTCTCAAAGTATGAATATATTGCTGTGTACACAGTTCCCAACAGAGGGATTTCAGTTTTCCTTGGTAGCTTTGTGCACAGCAATATTCTTGTAGCAGTGGAATGACGGAGGGGAAAAAAGAAGAAACAGTCAGTGTTCTTTGCAGGAACCTATTTCAGTTAGAAAATTAAAATAAATCAGTACAAGTTTGTCTTCAGAAATATGGTTACAAATAGAAAAAGAACATAGTTTCTTCCTGTAAGGCTGTTCTGAGAAATCAAAGCCAAAGCTTCTAAATAGTGAGTTGTGTTTTAAAAGAAGGAAGTAGTTTAATTCAGTTTGAAGAGGAGATGAAGAAATTGTGTATCAAAAGCAGTCTTTTAGCAAAGTCTCTTACAAAAGGACATTTTACTCATGTGCATATGCATTTAAAAGCTACACTATATTGCGTATTCAGGTAAGTATTGAGTAAATAGGAAATGATGAGATCATCTTACATATTCACACAGCTTCACAAAGAGGCTCTTTATAATTGGTGAAAATATTGAGGTTACATCTGCTGTGCTATTCACCCTTCTCCTTGAAATACCTTTATCAATGACTGGATGGTATTGATACTGAACTCCTCTCATGGTAAACTTATAAGAATATTTTTAATTTACTGCACAAGGATGAAATTGCCGCACTTAATACTACAGTTGGATACTTAGCTGCAGCCACAAGTACTCTTTCTACATTCACAAAACTGGCAGACGAAACATGAAAAGGAATACTGACTCTTTAATCTCCACTTCTCCACCTAAGGCCCAAGGCAAGCTGACAGGGTAACTTCGTTCTGGAAACAGAGGGGTTTTTATTTTTTTTAATTCTGGATTACTTTTTCTTCTGCTTTTGAAAACTGTGGGCTATAGGGGAATGAACCTGACATAGATTTAAAACAAGAATGAGTTTCTTTATCTGAAAAGTTATAGTCCTTGATGCTTACAGGAAGGTCATTTTCAAGACCCACAGGAAAAATAGCATCACAGCCAGAAAGAGTGCATTAAGTGCCTTATTTGCTTGTAACAGAGACAGTTTTCCATTTATAACAGCTCCGAGGATCAAGTGAGTCTTTGATGTTGTAAGGACTTTCCTATAGATTTTGCAATTAGTGAGCTAGATGTTTTAAATACTGGGTATGCCTAAATTGGATTTTAGCAATGAAAAATATTTAGCAATGTTAAATGATGCTTGCTACAGAATTAGGAGCTAGATGATAGGAGACTTGTAGACATGTGGTGAGGAATCATATGTCAGCTACGTAATTCTCCACAAACAGTTCTATTTTGGATCTACTCTAGGGTAGAGTGAGGAGGAGGGGATTAAGCCTGGACAGTGTACAAATGCACTGTCCACCTACCAGACCAGAAGCAAGGCCTTCAGAGAAGACTGCCTGGTAAAGAATGCCACCTTCCCATCACAAGAGTCCCTGTGGGTCATGCTGCTCTACCTCTCTTCACTATATACAGCTCCTTACCAGCCCTGTCTGACTAACTCTATCTCAACAGAGCTCTTCTAAGAAAAATACAAAGCTGATAACAGTTTTAAGAAAATACTGGTTCTGTGAGGCTTTAGAAAGCTGCATTTTACTCACAGCAAATGGCAGCAGAAAGCCCTGAGTGCTGGACAGTGAATATCTTTTTTAGCATAGGGTAGAATGCAATATATCGTGTCAATACCACTGACCGAGACCTGGCTCCTACTGTGATATGAATATCAGAGAGTAATAGTTGCAGATTTATAAACATAAATTCATCTTTTCCTACCATAAGCAGGAAGTAGCAGATCAGGATCATGAAAGAAAACTGTACTTCACTATTCAAACTCCCACCTAACTTCTTCATTCACCTGGGGTATTCTTTTAAGCACCTACAGTCACTCTAAAAATGGTATGTACGGCAATCGATTCACTGCTTACTTTCCAATATGAAATACTGTTTAATCTTCTTGTGTAGGGATGTTACATACATAAATATGTGATAAATTAGGAAAAATTAAGTATCAACAATCTTGCAGAAAAAAATAAAGAACCTTTATCAAGCATCTAGAAAAATTTGAAACCTTAAGAATGTTTAAAAACTTAAGTAATACTTTTCCTGCCTCTTTACAGAAAAGCAAATGTTAAAGGTGGTCTGAGTCAAACTATTAAAAAATGTGGATTCATATTAGGATCAAAGTTTGTAACTTCCCAATTACAGTGAGGAAGGCCTTGCATGCTGTATGTGAAAATTATCTCAGATTAGGACCAGAAAGATGTTCTGTTTAAAATCAATTCCATGTTTTCAATTTACATGACATCAGTTCACAGCAGCAGTGCAAATTTATTAAAACCGAGCAAAGACACAGAAAATTGTGTTTCCCAGCACTATGGAAATCATCATCTCCTACTTGAACAACAGAGGCACTTTTCTTCCCCTCTTCTTTTCGTGATTATTATAACATACCATTTTCCCATGGCCGGACATCTGAAATGACAACTTTATAATTATGCATAACCATGAATATTAACAAGACTATATAGTTCTAGGTAAAATGTTTATTTCAAAACATTATGTAGGTATTGATCAAATGGAATGCAATGTATTGCTAGAGGCACTATTCAATGGAAGCTTATGGCATGCATATTAAAAAACTGTTCTGTGGTTTCTATAGATAAAATTAATGTAAATAAATGATATCAGTTTATTTTATGACAGATTAGGTTGAAAAAAAGAGCAGCAGATTTTTCTACCTAGGATTCTCTAGGATTTCTTCTCTCTTTCTGAACTTTTTTTTCCCCTCATGATTTGTCTCTCTCCCCATGACTTCAATCCTGCCATAAAGTGATTTTCTTCTGTTAATATTGAAACGGTCGTTTAGAAACCCAAGCCTGCTTTGAACACCAACTTCAGACAGAACTTCCATTATCATTAATGAACTCTCTGTTCAAACTGTAGGGGAAAATGAAATCCCAGATCCAAATTTTGCCCTTAGCTACTAAAACTCAACATCAGAGGAGAAATTTGGCCCTGCTTGCTCAAGAAACTGAAATCTGTCCTCCATCTCTCCACTGACATTAATGTCCATCATATGACAACCTATGTAAGATTAATGATTTTAGAATATAACCCTTTCCATGCCAAATGTATCTGCAGACTATACATAACTACATCTCCCAAAAACAGGAAAAGAGACTGAAGATTCATGGAAACAGATTGTCAGCAATATTAATTTTATCTTTGAATTACCTAGGTTAAAGATGGTCTGTTTCAAGGGACAGGAACCCTTTAAACATGCTTTAATTTCTGGGATAAGGGTCCCTGTTTGGGTTATTGGGCTGAGTGAAATGAGTGATTTCCTCAGGCTAATCTCTAGAGGAAAGGCATCTAGAGCACAGTGTCATGGTGGTATGGCACAGCCAAATGTTCAAACTCCCTCTAACCACCACAAAGATTCATCACTGTCTCATATCTGATAGCAGACGTTTTGAAACATACTGTCCCTTTATACCAAATGACTTTTAAAAAAACCCCAAAGATTTCCACCTTTGTCCACAGGCCTTAAAAAGACAGCTTAGTGTTAACAAAAAAAAACCCAAACACAACTTTTAAAATTAAAAATAAAATTAAAATAAAAATAAAAGAATAATTGGATTAATTATTTTTCTTGTGAGCTGAGATGCAATATTTAGCAACCTATGGACACTGGGTTAAAAGGCTTCAGGTGTTTTGAAGGACATTCCCAAAAGACTGAGGCAAAGTCCTGTACCAGCCCACTCACTTTATAGGTTATCAGGCATCAAAACCAACATGGACCCACCACATGACACATGGATGGCAAAGCCTCAGGTGATTTATGCAGGTTCTTTCAAAGGAGTGCTAATGAGACCTACTGTCACACATTTGATATGTGCTACACAGTTTACTGATACTGTTTTCATATCCTTACAGCTTTGAAAACTGTCTCCCTTAGACACACAAGGTCAGCAGTCCAGACCTTTGAAAAAAAGAAAAAGAAGAGAAATAGCCCACAGCACTAGCAGGTTTCTAAAATCCTGGGAAAAACTGTAAGTTTCATCATACCTTCATAGTGACAGTATAGGATGGGGTATTTCACAGCCTAGTAAACTACAAACAAAATCCTTAATCCATTCTTGGATTTTCAGTGGGACAACACAGTTTCTGATTTAGACTACAAGGTGATGGAAATTTCTGGTCTCAATAAACTTGGAGAGAACCTCTGCAATGAAAGTAGGAAGATATGTGACTGAAGTACTTTTGTCCTTTTTGAAAATGGCATACATTTACATCCTCTAGCAACAAGCACAGAAATAGTTTGGTGGACAGAATGAAGGTGAAGCTACTCGACATGTACAACATCCTTTATTCCCATGGCTTTTCATGTTAACATATGCTTCTGCAATTTACCACAAGAATAATATCAAAAGATAAATTCCTTTTTGGGGTTGGAAATTTTGGGCACAAAAAGACTTAAAAAAACCCCCAGAAAATTATTAACAGAGAAACTGGAAAACACAGAGGTTACCAGCAGAAGTCAGAGCTCAACCTTCACTCTATGACCCTTTAATGCAGCATATATTTATACAGCTGGTATTATGTACACTTTTAAGGTCAAAATAAGACATTTTGGGTGCAAATTTCAACTAACTACGAGCTATGGAAGACACAATTGAAAGTCTACAAACTGAAATGGAAGTGCACTACATCAGTATTGCATTAGATTTAATTTGAAGATGAAATAGCATCAGGAATTAAGTTAAAGGGTTACTGATGCAAACAATATCTGAGGCATCTTGCAAAATAACTGTATATTGCTAAGCTACAGAAAGCAAAATTCTTCAACTAAGTTTAGCAGCTAATGATTTAAATAGCTTAAAGATTTATCTTTGTAGGGTTTTTTGGTTTGTTTACTATCCCAAAGATTGGATTCTCTTGATAAACACTTATCTACTTTACATACAGAAAGCATTTGTCCAATATGAAAAAAAATTGCATTTGAAAAACTGAGGCACAAAATATCACAAAGACTGGAAATTTCCTGGGATTAAAAATGATGTCTGAGTATTTTTGTGGTTAATGGAAAATTAAACCACCAAGTATTACAATAGTAACAACTATTGTCCATGCACAAAAATGTAAGCATCACCTGTCAAGAAATGAGGCAGCCATGAGTTAACAGAGTAGAAAACAAGGGTACAAGGCACACATAATTGCACACTGCAGACTGTTTTTCCCCTTCTTCTAAATAAGTTAGACAGACCAATATCTCATGTAAACCAAAGAAGGATTTGCAGGAGCAAGCACATCTTCAGGATTTCAAAGCATGGCTAAAAGACATGACAATACACAGTCTTGGGTAGGTGTACATCTCTCAAGATTCATTAGGACTGAAAAACAAACACTAGGCATGTGCTAAAACCAAAGTCCATGATCCCTTTTGGCCCTGTATGAAAATAAAAAACATTTTCTTTACATGATTCCATTTCTTCCAGTTTCTTATCTCCTGTTCCCTCATCTTTCTGTATCACCACTATCTCCAGCCAAAAGGACTAAAGGGTGCCAGTGTCCAACACAGAAATCTTTGCAGGCCCATACTATGGACAGAGAGAAAGATTGTGCAGGTAGTCAGACCAGCACTTCTGCAATACTTTGAAAACAGCATACACTAGGCTGTCACCACAGTGCCAGCTGGGTTTAGTTTAAGAAACTGCTAAACCCCTGACATTCTATCAGCCTAATTTAGAAGCAATCTTGCTTTCCAGCAATGATAATAAACTTGTACAAACATGAGATTCATTTGTATATTTTAGCACTTTATTTGAGTCCTGGAATGTAAAATCTGACATTGGAATCAGTTTGATTTTTTTGGTTATTGAAGATATTAAGCTCTACAAGAGCATTGAAATTTCGATCTGATTAGGATAAAAATTCCTCAGGATCAAAACACTTCTTTTTTTCCCCCTACAGTTTTACTAATTGTGAGCTACTTGACATTGCAGAGTTATTCCACAGCATGATAGCAAAATATGTGAAGTATTTTACTGTTAGAAATTATCAACTCATTCTATTTGTTTTTCATGTGTTTGAGGTTATTAAGAGAATAAAAAAATTATAACTGATGTGCATAAGTTAAAAGGGTTAATTCAACTACAGCTGGTAGGCTAAACCACTAAGCAATATTTTGTAGAGCAATAGATTTTTTTCTACTGAACATACATAAAAGAAAGCATGAATATATAACTGATTTAAAAGCAGACTGAGGGGGTAATATTCCTTGAAAAATAGGGGAGCTGTGAAAAAGGTGAATGTGGAATAGTTTATTTTCAGAAAGACTGGATTATTCTAACCACTGGAAACCAGATAAAGTAGATGAGAGGGAGTGCTACCAAACATACTCATCAGAGACCTTTGCTTTATGGGAAATGAACTGCTCTGGCTCACTGTTCCTGAGGAATTGTATTTCTTATGGTTGTAAATCAAATCCTGAAGAAAGAGGATGATATTTTCTAAGCAATAGCTGACGACAACAGTATCTTTCTTGTCAGAGCCGGGTTTCTGAATTTAGGCCTCAATTAGGATTCCAAAATGAAAAACCACACATTATATACCAATACCAATTGGTATGTACTTGTGACAGTGCTCTTGCAAACAATATATTAATTTTGAAATGGTGGCATGTTATCATATATTTGCCCAAAAGTATATTCATGGTTGCCTTCAGTGGTCTTGACTTTTTTTTCTTCCTTGCTGCTTTCTTAATGACTTCATTGAAGAGTAACGTCAAATACTTGATGTTCAATGAAGTTCATTAATTTTTTACAATTAAATAGAAGATGTATACTCCTACAGCATATGACATCCACTCATTCTTAGCATGAAATGAACTTCTTAAAAAAGGGCTGTTACAGACTGCTGAATGATAGCAGTGTCAAAAAAAGGGAAGTACATATGCACAGCATCATACTCCCCACAGCTGCAATTGCCCTTGCTGCACTCTACAGAGTGCAAAGACCTGATACAACAGTAATTTTATTGATCTGTTTGATTTCTGGTGTTGATTTGACATCAAATATATCCTGCTAGGTTTAAGATCTTTGTCACTGATGTCATAAGAACAGGGGCAGTTCTACTCATTCAGGGACTCATGGCTTGGTGAAACTGCACAAACTGCCCTGTGGTTGACACACAGTTCAGTTCAGCAATGCTTTTATGCAGTGGTAAGTAAATAGAGAGGATCCTATCACCTTCCCCATCCTTACAAATGGTAAACCAGAACTGGGCCATGAGGGGTCTTTCTAGGGTGTTAGCTCTAGATACATAACTGTGAAACAAAACATTCAATTACAGCTCTTTCATGCCACGTAACCTAATGAAAAGCTCTGTTACAGAACTAGGATTAGAGACTCTCTGTGCCAGGGTACAGCCAGACCTGTAATTTTTGAGGGTTTGGTTGAAACAAGAGTTGTTGCAGCTTAGCCAGTTTCTGTGGATTGGCTGAACCAGCAGCTGGGCCATGATGCTGGATGTGTACAGGCTGTTAGAACATTTTAACTATGATCTCTGTGAGAGAGACTTGATTTATGGTAAGTGATATCTGTCATGATTCTACCAGCAACACGGTGAAGATGAACAAATGAGAAGATTCCCAAACTCCTGAAACAATGAAGCATTTTAAAACAGGAAAAAGCTTAATAAGGTAGCATTGTAACACCAAAAAATTGGCTGAGAGATTTGTGTAAAAAAAAGCATGATCATTCAAAGGCTGAATGAAACACAATAGAAACAACAAATAAAAGCATAAACTTTAATTTTTGTTTGGAAAAAATGATGTTTCAATAGCTTATGTTATCATGCCATGTATTATGGAGTTGCTATAAATGCAGGCATATACACAGAGTTGTTTTATTAATTCACAAGAGCATAAAAATAAATCTCTTAATAGAAATTTTGAACCTAATGGAATTTTTGCAATTTACTTCACTGCACTCAGAATTTAAGTCCACAAAAAATTGTTTTTTTAGGGCATAACCCCCATGTCCATTGAAGCCAATGAAAGCTTTTCCGCTGACCATAACTGACCTTTCATTAGGGCAGTAGTTCCTTTATAAAAGCCTGTTGTCACTACTATAGTCTTGCAGACCTTCTTCACAATTATATTCGTTATGGCCACATTCCTGAGACTGCTTTTGTCTTCTTTTATCTGAGACAGAGCTAACAAGGCCTGCTTTCCTAAGTTTCTAATTGGCTGCCATGATCTGAAGCCATCAACAGCCCTCTTGATTTTTTTTTTTTTCTGTGTAATTTTGTGCAACGTTTTCTTCTTTGCTTGTTTTCCTCTTTGATGTCTTTGAATATCTTGGATGAGAAAGAAGGATGTAGTGGTCTTACTTTTTCCTTATATGTTATCAGGAAATAGGCAGAATAGCAGTTTTACTTGCTAAAATCTACAATTGCAATTTGGAATTCTTCTTGTTTTAATAATTAAAAATTATTTTATCTCCTTTAAAAATAAACCAAGATTTTTGATTGCATTCTCCATCAAACACAACCTTTTCAGTTTGCTACTTTCTCAGGTCCTGCTTTGTTTTCTCACTAGTGTTTTCCATCCATTACTTTAGCTTCCAGGTCCTCTTCAAAATACTTCATAAAACTGCCTTTTGTTTGTTTTTTGTTTGTTTTTTTGTTTGTTTTTCATTGTGCTCTCAAGCAGTTATTTCCTATTATTTACTGGCAAATGTCCTGTGCTCTCTACTTTGGGGAATGAGTTCTGCTGGGTTCCATTTTCCACAGCCAGTGTTTGCCAGTTTATGAATTTTAACTCTAATTCTAGTTTTACTAAACCAGGAAGATTTTCTCTTTCTAGTTTGGTTTGAATTTGATTTTATAGGATTGACAAGTTGCTGTGAAGTATTTTGGGGTTCTCCAATTTTTTTCTCTTGGTTTATATACAATTTTTGTCAAATGCTAGAAGTTGAACATCTCTCTGGGCAAAGATATGAACCACTTTGACTTCTGCAGAACTAATAGCTGGCAGATGTTCTTCTCCAGTTACTCCCAAGACTAATTTAAACTTGAAGATCTTTCACAGAGAGCATGAGTTTGAACATGGAACAACAAATGCAAAGTCCTGTATCTGGGATGGACAGATATGTTACAGGCTTGGGACTGACTGGCTGGGTTGAAGCTTTGTGAAAAGGGACCTGTGCTGGACACTACACTAAGCATGAATCAGCAGGGCTGTACCAAAAATGTACAGCCAGCAGAGCACAGAAAGTCATTATGCCCTTTCACTCATCACTCTTTAAATTGCATCTGGAATCTAATTTTAGGCTCCTACCATGGGAAATATATTGATAAACTTCAGTGATCTCAGAAGAGGTCTGTCAAGACACCCAGGGGCTGGTGTACTTGCTCTGTGAGGAAAGACTGTGGAACCAAGCTTGTTTAGCCTGAAGACGAGGTCACTTCAGGAGAACCTAGCAGCATATCTGCAAGCAGGATACTGCAAAGATGGAGCCATGAGCTGCACCAGCAAACAGGGAAATTCCAACCAGATAGGAGCTAAAAAACACCCACAACCACTGTGAGGATAACCGACACTTTTTAAGGTAATTGGAACAAGTCACACAGAGAAGCTGTGAAGAATCTGAAGTTTTTCAACATCAACTAGACAAAGTGCTAAAAATTTTACTTTGAATTAGTATTGATCCTGTTTTGAGCATTAGGTGGAACTAGATGATATCCCAGCGTTCCTTCCAACCTAAATGATTCTATGACCATCTTGTTCCTATAAGGCAAGAAAACAAATACACATAAAAGATGTAACCAGCCCCATCTATTGAAAAAAAAAAAAACAACTAGCCTAGCAAGAATAATTATGCTATAGCCACGCAACCAGGTTTGTGAACCCTGCTATGCTGGATGTTGATAGTGAGAGAAATCCCTGTGTTTGTAAAGTTTGACTCCAACCAGCTAAACTGGACATACAGTGAGAGCAGGAACACAGTAAGCTGAAGTGATTTTCTAGAAATCATTCCTGTCTTCAGGGTCTCCTGAGTCTTAGTCCAGTGCTTATATACTGGACCATACTTCACTCATACTCTCTGCATAGATCTTGAATTTTTCTGAAGATGAATGTTTCATAAAACATATCCTATTTCAGAGAGAAGTGGTCATTCAGAAGATTAAGGTCTTTTTCAAATGGGATGTTCATCTATGCCAGGTGGTATGGTAAATCTGAGTCATAAATATCTTTTATTTCCTTGGTCAGATAGTGCAGTGAAAGTGCAACTTGTCATTTTTGACTTCCAGTTTCAAGAGCAAGAATCTGAATTTTCTCCTTCATTTCTCAGCAACTGATATATTCTCCTGGAATTAAATGCTTAAAATTCAAATGATACAAAATTACTTTGTTTATACCTTTGGATAGTTGACTCTATTTTTTTTCTTCAGAAATATATCTCACCTGTCTTATGACAAATACACTTTACATTCTAGAAACTTCTGAAATCTTTACACAGCCTAATACTGCTGATGGCTGCCTTATGTTGTCATAGAAGCTGTCCCTATTCTGCTTTCCGATCAGAGTTATCCTCCTATCTTCCCTTGCAGATCAAGCAAGGTAATTTAGAATGGAACATTTTTTTCTGCTTCTAGTGTAGTCATATGGTTTTGTAAAATCTAATTAAATGTGGCTGCATTTGGGCTGCTGCCCTTTCATTAGGAAATGCTAGTAGGACAAGATGCAGGGGGAGCAGAGTTATTCAGATTTGTGTCTCTGAATTTAAGAAGCAGTTCACAGATAGTCTTCTGCATTAAGAAAAACACCGAAGTCAATCATAAATGCAGTCAGTCACTGAAACTTCCAAAGAATTATCTGGCTACACTGCAGGCACAGATAAATTAGAGATTATGGGCATAAGTCTTTTTTCGCACAAGGGTAAATCAGGAGGCCCATCACTGAAGTCAACAGATCTCAACAAGAAAAGAATTAGGCCCTATGGCTTTTAATAAGAGGAATATAAAGAGTTTAATTACAAGGAATCAGGCTGATCCTCCCTTCCCCCATACACAGACATTACATATGGTTTCTGGTAAGGTTTGTCTCTTGCAACATTTTTGTACTTCTGTTATCCCAATCAGATACTACCAGTGTGCATATAACAGGGACTGAGATGCTGTAAGGACGGGGGCCATTTAGATATTAACAGATGGGCTGGTTAAAGCACTAGTAGAGCTGTAGCTCAGTTCTGTATGAAAAACCTGGTGAAACCCCAGTTATGATGCGGTTTTTGTCCTCCATGTTATGACTCAGAAAAATGCAAAATCCTCAAAGAGGAGTTCCTATTCTGTGCCAGGGAGGGAGTTTCTCATGTGAGCAATACTTCTTCAAGGATTAAAATAATGCATAGCATGTGTAAATTAACAGCTGCTGGAAATTCAAGTAATACAAATATAATGCTTTATTTCCACATATTTCAATGATCTTATATGTCTAGAAAAAGACTTGAAAATACATCACACAAAGAATGACATTTAAGCCATCCTCTATGAAAACCTCTGACAAAAAAAAAGCAGGTGCAAGTTGAAGATCTCAGTTGTGGAATATAAATAGTAGTTTAGGAGCAATCAGCTGTTGTACCAGATTATTTTGAAAAAATGGAAGTACTTACAGTCTAAGTGACTATGTCTAATGCCTTCCACATCTTCAGCATGAATGAAGTGGTAACATCTCTTTCCTACAATATCTACAGGGGTCAGATCCATGTAATCACTAATCCTAAAAAGGAAAAAGAACATACAGCCTATAATTCAAGAAAGAAAAGAACAAAAGAATTGTCAAATGACTCAGAAAGTGCAATCTGCTAAAAAGTTTTTTCAGCATTATATCATTTGAATGGAATATCTGTACAAATGAGACAAGGCCTTAGAGGAAAAAAAAAAGAAATAATTCTTTTTAAAGAAACCTGGAAATTATTTTATCCATTTAAGTAAGTGGAAAATTAAATTCTAGTGCATATTCTCCATGTAGCATAACACCAGGACAATATAATTCCATGAAATTGTAAAGCATTAGCTACAATCCAAAATCCTCATTAAAAGACTAAGATGATTCAAGGTTACATAATAAAGTAGAAACATGTTATGTTTATACCAAATGATTAGAGACACATTTCATTTCAACAGATTGGTCTTCTATTGGGTATATTCATGAAAAAGCTCTTCAACCATTTCTTGGCACCAAGTCCAAACTCGTATTTCAAGGGATATAATTTAAATGCTGAGACACACAGATGCCTCAGGGTGTTATCTTTTTTAGTCTAATTCATTTGGGAGCTCAGCTTTCACTCTGGACCCTTTCAACTGGGACTTTGTTGTTTATTGCACATAGAAACTTTAAAATCTATTCTGCAGACCTTTGTGCGCGTGTGTCTGTGCGTGTGTGTCTGTGTGTGTGTGTAAACTCGTATTGTGGAGAGTCAAGGTGTCAGCGTCCTTAAACACAGTACAGAAATTAAAAAGCAAATTAATGCCTTGCTCACACAAGCATTTGAAACTATGTCTGTTTTCTAGACCTAGAGTATTTCTTTTAGGGTTTGAAATAATCTGCAATGATTGTGGTGCATTCTATGATAAGATCAGGGAGAGCAAATCCCACCCTGCCAGCCTAGTAGAAAGGGGCAATCTCCAGGCAGGCCATTATCCTGTGGTCGTGTAAAACATATGCATGGGCTTGTGTTTGAGCAGATCAATGGTTCCACTGACTTACAGGACTGTTAACATGACTGAAATTTAAAGGTAGGCTTGTGGTCAGTGTTTTGCTGAATTTACTGAAATTGTGTTCATGTTTTAGGCTTGAGGCTTGCTACACACGACTTCTTTCTGTTTATCTGAAGGAACTACTGAAAACTACTGTCATGGACAACAAGCCAAACCTCTTCCATGTGCTTATTTCCTTTTGGGCACATATTAGCAGATGTTATATCACAGTCCACATTAAACTGGCTATTGTCTCTATCAAAATGGTCTCAAATAACAGTTAATTCTGAAAACATACAGATTGATCATGAATTCTAGAAGTCTTTTCATTTTGCTTTTAGTTATTTGTCACCCTCTGAGATGATTTTTCCTCTGCAGGTGCTTTTCTCACTCCACAGACTAATAAATCCTAGATTGTTTTAGATGGTGAATCTTAGATCACACAAATCCTACATTTGCAAAATAGACACAGATTAAAATACCATGTTTTAGGCAGATCTTGTCTCAGAGGGAAGCTTATGTCTGGCTAGTTTGTGCACTGAGTCCAGGGTTACGAAGGAGATCTCTTCATTCAGAGGAAAGTAACAAGATGCACCCAAAGACTTGAGTAATGGCACTCCTGCTCACTGCTGTTTCAAGCAGGCAGCCACTTGGAAAAGTAGGAGTACTATTGATCTCACCCCTGCTGATCCAATGGTCCACTGTGAGCATTCATTTCAGTTAAGTGGCATGGCTTCTGCTCCATGCTCCCTGCAGCTGCCAGTAACTCCCCATTGCTCCATAAATAGTGCTTACAGCTTGCCCAGCATGGATCCATTTTTCTCTGTTTTCATCAATGTTGTGCTTGCTTTACTGTGGCACCACACAGAATTTCGTAGCTGCCCGCAAGTGCCAGGAGTCAAGCCCATATATCCAGGGTGGGATACTTATCTCCTTTTCTATAATCCCAGAAGAGAGATCCCAACGTCCCTGACTCAGAGAGCAGCTTTGGCAAACACCCAGATAATTAATCTGACAGCTTCAATCAGCTGTTCCGTTAATTCCTTCCCATCTTCTAAGTTGTTTTTTTCCCCTCATTTCTCCAGTTTTTAAAGTCATATTCTGCATTGTAGCTGCTATGAAATCCAAGTTCTGTAGTCTTATTTCATTTTCCCTGACTGGAAATCCTGCTTCCTCAGTGAGATCACATTCACCTCCCAGCACTTACAGAAGTATTTCTACTACTTAAAATTACTTTTATAAACTATTTTAAACAGATTTTAAACAATGACACAGGGGCCTAAAGTGGAATTATTGTAGCATACATTCAAGTACCACCATATGCATTCTGCATTAGCATGAAATAAAATCAATCACAAACAAGGAAAAATCGCTTTATAATGTTGCCTTCAGCTTAAAAATTGGAAAATAATTATAAATCCAACACTTTCTTGCTGTCTTACCACAGTTTACCATGACTTCTCAGCCTTTCCTATGCGATTACCAATCAGTGCACCTCACCTGATGAATTTTACAGTTTTCAGTGATGTCTTTCTCAGGCATCTGAAAGTTTTATTGCTACATGAATATAAAGGGAAGGTTTTAGAAAAATGTTTAATTTAAAAAAACCCCACATATACAATTTAGGGCTCATAAAAATGCCAAACACAGCAGAGAAAGAATAAATCTTCCTAATTTGGCCTAAAAGTTCATATCATACTTGACCTGATGGAACAGTTCATTTTTTCATATCTGTTTGATCCCTGGCTTTTTTTATGGAGGTTGCCAATAAAGGTAGCAGTAAGTGCAGGTGATTTTGTTAGAAGGGGATCTGTTAATTAGGAACTGGATAGATACCAGCAACTCATTTCACAGAAGCCTTTGAAAAACTCTGCAGTGGTAACAGCTTTCCATTACTACCTAGGTAGGTCACAGTGAAATCAAAAAAGGGAAAAGTTTTGTTCTAGATCCTATTCCTAATCCCCAGAGCTCTTTTGCCAGCTGCCAGATTACACAGCATCTGAATACCCACTGGGTAGAGTCTCAGGCAAAAAGCCCAAACTTTAATGACATTGTCCACTTTTTCTGTGACCCTGTGCAAGCAACTTTCCATGAAGCAATTTTTCCAAGCTTAAAAATGAGAATAATATATTCACTTTTAGATAATGCTTTGGAAGTGTAGATGAAGTGTTCTGTCTAACAGTCAAGTAATATTATTTAAAAAAGTATTGCAGCAGTGCAGCAATGTGGCAGCAAAGACAACCCCATAATTGAAATCCAGGATTATTTTAAGTTGTTTAAGATCCTGATTCAACAAAACAGTTGAGTTTATCCTTTTTAATAAAAGTTTATATTGATGTGCTATCCTGATCATAGGGATTCCACTATAATTGAGCAATTATGATTGCTCATATCAGAGAGCTTCCACTCAATTTATAATATGCCATGGTTGCTGTCACAGGAAAAGCTTGCAGTAGTCACCTTGTTTCTTCCAGTTTTTGATGATAAGTCCCCTCACAAAATTTCTTTTGGCTGCATTACTTTCCTTCTTCCTTTCCAACCTTTTCCCCATACCTCAGACTTCCACAAATGGACACAAATTCTTTACTTGCAATTTCCTTCTCAGATATTTCCACTCTGCTCTAAATACGCATTCCCTGTATTATATTTTTATTTTTCAGGACTGAGGTCTTAACGGTTTTGATCAGCCCCTCTGCTTCCCACACCCCACACACAGCCCAGACCCCCATGGCAGCCCCTGCAGTGCCCAGCTCCCCACAGCCCTGCCTGACATTGGCCCTCCTGACCCGACCCCAGCCCACCAAGCCTGTGCTCAAGGAGATGTCAGGGGCTGGAGCTGCCCCTGTGTCCCCTCAGCTGCCCCTGTGTCCCCTCAGCTGCCCCTGTGTCCCCTCAGCTGCCCCTGTGCCCCTCAGCTGCCTCTGTGTCCCTACAGCTGCCCCTGTGTCCCCTCAGCTGCCCCTGTGTCCCCTCAGCTGCCCCTGTGCCCCTCAGCTGCCTCTGTGTCCCTACAGCTGCCCCTGCATCCCCTCAGCTGCCCCTGTGTCCCCTCAGCTGCCCCTGTGTCCCCTCAGCTGCCCCTGCATCCCCTCAGCTGCCCCTGTGTCCCCTCAGATGCCCCTGTGTCCCCTCAGTTGCCCCTGTGTCCCCTCAGCTGCCCCTGTGTCCCCCTCAGCTGCCCCTGTGTCCCCTCAGCTGCCCCTGCGTCCCCTCAGCTGCCCCTGTGTCCCCTCAGCTGCCCCTGTGCCCCCCTCAGCTGCCCCTGTGTCCCCTCAGCTGCCCCTGTGTCCCCTCAGCTGCCCCTGTGCCCCCCTCAGCTGCCCCTGTGTCCCCCCTCAGCTGCCCCTGTGTCCCCTCAGCTGCCCCTGCGTCCCCTCAGCTGCCCCTGTGTCCCTACAGCTGCCCCTGTGTCCCCCTCAGCTGCCCCTGTGTCCCCTCAGCTGCCCCTGTGTCCCCTCAGCTGCCCAGCTCCCTCTGAGGTGCTGGGACAGGCCCTGGCTGCCATGCCCTGCCCTCAGAGGTCACCAGGCAGAGCCCCCGGTGCTACAGGCACCCAGCCCCCAGGGAACAGGCAGCTGAATTCAAATCCTCTCTTTCACCTGCTGAGATCACTCGTCACTATCACTCAGAACATAGCCCCCCCCAGCCAACTCGTCATCACCTGTTCCCATTTCACTGCTGTCTTTCCCACTATACCCTTAACCAATTTTATTCTACAGTTTTCCCACCTCTAACTGCAACAGATCCCACCTCTCTAGCCTACTATCTAGGCCATCTGTGCTTCTGTTCCATTAAACTCTGAGCATGAGAGCTGTAATCTGCAAATTAGTTCAAAAATGGAAAACTTTAAAACTTCAGACAGAAAAGCTTGTGGAGGGGAGGATGGAGGAGCATAAGGACAGGCATACAGGTCAGACCAACGTCTGTCTAGTCCCAAATCTTGCCTCTGAGAGGGACGGTGAAAGATTGTAAAAAAGCAGAGAAAGCTTAGAGGAATATTTCCTGGTGTATCTTCCCCTATTCCAGAAGACACCCTGCAAATTACAGTTTTAAATCTACTTTTATCTTCAAAGTATGTAATGAAAATGAAGGTAGTGATGATGAGAGTGAGTTCAATGCTCTCCTACAACACCAAGATGACACTGCAAGAGTCAAAAATGTCAAAACTTCTTTCCAAGCCCATGGAACAAAGAATATGCGCAACTGAAACAAAGAAGTAAAGGATCTAAAGGCTGTACCTATTTTCACAGTAAATGATATTGAGGTCCATATTCACACGAGTGACAAACATGTGGCAGTCAATCCTGACTTCATTAATTGTAGGAGGTGGCAAAGCATGAGCAACGACAACAAGTCCCATGATTTGGCTGGGTACTGTCCGTCCGTGTGACAGTGATACTCTCAGACGTAACCGGCCTGTTATATGAATCACCTGGAAAATAAAAACAATAAAAAATACCCAGTGAATTCTGAATGCAATTGCGACATCAGTTTCTTTTAAAGGATAGCTTTACTGCTCCCTACAGATCACTTAACACTGCCTAAAATTGTACTAAGTAACTGCCAGTATCATTGTTAAACTTATTAATATTGGCTGTCAACATGCCCTATATGTCCTCATGGCGAAAAGAACATAACAGGCAAATGCTTCACATTCATCAAATAAAAACCTAAGAACTGCTGCAGTTTTGATTTTTGCTGTGGTGGTTGTTATACAAAGAAAGAAGACAACAACAATGAATTAGAAATTCAACAAAAGAGGGAGTGGGATAAAACTGAAATAATGAAGCTGGAAATTAATAATGTAACCATTTTATAATATTTGGAAATTGAATATGACACAAGAAAGACCAGCAGTTTTGAAACATAATGGAATTAATTGAGTTGGTAGTCAGCTACATCATGGAGATACTGTTCACTGCCTTGAATTTCTTCTTTGTGGTTGGCAATTTGAGAAGCAACAGCCTATAGGTGATCTATGAGCTCAGGTGCAGGATGGCCTTCCTGCATCCATGGTAAAGCATTTAAAGAGTTGGTAGACACGCAATGCCTTTGCCTAGTGCATGTCAGAGAGCTCTGGGGGTGGTGACTTTCTTCCATATGCACAAGAGAATACCAGGAGGTGCTCAGATCCAACAGCATCCCTAAGAACTGCATCCACCTTCTAAGAATGCTGCCTGAAATAGAGTGAACTGAAACTCTGGAAAAGAATAATTCACCCCTTCCAGTTTCACTCCTTCAGGAGTTCTGCATATAAATAAAGGGGTTGTTTTATCCAGTAAAAGAAAATAAATACAACATATTGAAATGAAAATGTGAACTGCAGTTCCTGTACACATGGGTAAGACAGGCACAAGAATTGGCAGTTGCAGGCTGCCACAGATCTTCATCCTCAGAATGTGTTTACAACATCATCATTAAAAGAACACTTTGAGGAGATGAGGGCCCCTTTCTCTGTTATCCCAGACCCCCTACCCAGGTCGACAGAGAAATTGGTCGATACCTGTGTCAGAGGAGCAGCTGACAAAAATGGGGTAATAAGTGCACTGATGCTCATCTCACAAAGACAGAAGACAAACTCTTAACTTCTGAGATTGATAATAGAAAGTGAGAGAGAAGAAAATTTGTTATTTTTAAGACAGAAAATCACAAAGAGCATCCAGACTAAAACCTAATTCATGCTAGTAGATCTGTGATGTAAGAATTGAAATTTGTCTCTTTTTTTTAACCTAATCATTGAAACATCTTATTTCACCACTATTTCACATTTCAAGCCTAGCCAGTGTGGTAGGATGAGGAAATCTGAATGAGAAAAGTGATTAGCTGCTGTGTATGGCCATTTAAGTTACAGGTTTCTGACCACCCATTTTTAAAGTAACTATGGCCTAAACTCACACTTCATGCACCTTTCAAGGGCAAATTATTCTATGAATATTTGAAAAAGCTCCTGGAGGCAAAGATGCAAAAACAGCATTTCAAACTCACTTTAATTATTTCTTTTTCTTAAAACCTCATTAACTAATGAAGAAATAGCTAAAAGAAATAGGATTAACTTCACAGGAGGGGCAGTAATAGTATATTTTGCTCCTTCGAGCTAGGCTTGCATGTACATCTGCTTTTTATCATTATCTGTTTCTTTTTATCATGCAGTTTCAGCTTACTGCAAAACTTAAATCTGTAAATGCTTGGAAAAATGCTGATGGATAACTGGTAAAAATGTGAAAATTTATCTTATACTGAACGTGCTATGCAAAAGTATCATTTTTCTGTTGTTTTTTCATGAATCCTTATGCTAATATGTTTGAAGTTGGCATGAACACTTCAGGGAATTTTTAAGCTATATCATATATATATATCTTTGTATTTTTCTAAACCTTCGTGTCATTTGCAGCTAAATATCAACATGATATGTTTTTGAACAACTCTCTATTCAGGCAGTACCTCACTTTTTTTCTGATTCTTCATCTGAAATACACTTCAGATGTAGCACTACCCAAGAGACAGGTCCAAACCTGCTAGAACCACCTTATATTAACATTGTTGAATTTCAAGAGGATTTGCTTCCAGATTCAAATTATTTAGCTTGTTCCTAATTCTACCACAGATCAAAACATGTACTGAATTCCCATAAGAAGTCAAATTTTAGGGGTCAGCACTCAATTGCATTCTGATTCTGTACACTGGGAAATGTATAGCAAACTACCCATCAGTTCCAGTGCCCGTGTGCCTCCAAAGAAACTGTATTTCCATGCCTGAAATCCCTTTCTATGACAACATTAGTCAAATGCACCAAATGGGAAAATCTAATTGGTAGTAAAAAACAACTCTAACTGTCATGACCTTGTCTATATTGTGAGTATTGCCACTTTTAACACTGGTTCATTTAAACTGGGATTAGGGGTGATAGGAATTATAGGGTCAATTATCTCCCGTAGCTAAAATTAATCTCTTTATAATTCAACCCCACAGCACTAGTCTATCATATCCTAAAGCAGTATTATGACTTTAATGAAGCTATATTGCAACAATAAACTGTTTTATGAAGGACAATACTTGGCTCCAGATGTAAATATTTAATAAAAAATTGCTAGGAATATACGAAAATCAAAAGTAGATGCAGCTCTTCTGTGCCATTTTCTTTATAAATGCTTCCTTCTGAAAAGTTAGTACGAATCAATCTTTAAACTCTATCTTCTTTCTAATGATGCCATATGAATAGACAGGCACATTTAGATGTCACAAGAAGAGAAGACAGTGATACTGTGTTCTATCTATTACCAAAAGGTGGGTGAATGCTATACTCCTGATCACAGGATCATCAGAAACTGTATGTCAGGAGCTCTACAGATTCCCCCACCATTTCTTCCCAAATTAAATTAATTAATCATCTACTTCCTAAATGAAATTAATAACAAGACACCTTTTTTATTTTGGTGGGAGCTGAACTGGGTTAACTGTCCAGAGACTTCTTTTCTTACAAACTATTTATTAGTAGGTGTAACTATGATCCTATGATTCATCCTACAGAAGCACAGGGAAAGCTTATGGTTGAAATAAACCATGTAAGCTGATCAAGACTACAATTTTGCTTGGGCCATCCTGATCTATATTACTGCTTGTAGTATAATCTTGGATAGGCAGGTGGGTGAAGAAAAAAATATTTTGCAAAAACAAAACTTTTAACACTGGGAAATGAAAATAACATATATACTGTAAAGATGTAATGCTGAAGCAAAACAAACACTATAAAAATCTTCTGCTTAATTGCTTTGTTTAAAACAAAAAATCTAAATTGGAAAAGAAAATGATTTGGCTTTTATTTTTAGCTGATTAGAAAATGGATTTGCAAAATATTGTAAGTACATGTAAACACATGAGTTTATGAGTGTGGGAGTGTTAACAAGCCACACTGGTTGGACAAATATATACTTCTTTTTCCTGCCATATGCTCTCTTTAATCATCTGTTAGCGATATGCACTTAGATGTGCTCTACTAATGTCTACTCATTATAAACAAGCACATCACAAAGACCTTGATAAAACCTTCCCTCTGTCAATACTTAAGGAAAGTAAAGACCAGTGATCGAAAACCACATCTGGAACCTGCTCATCATCCTTTACAGCTAAATCTCATCTCTGAAGATGGAAATACTTTCTTTGTCAAAAGATATCTTTAAATATTACATCCATTTTTTTCACATTCATGTGATGTCAGAGTAAGGACATCCATTACCAGAGGCTATAAAAACCTGCAAGCATGAAAAATCTGTGAATTTCACCTTTCAGATGTCTCTGTGTGATTCAAAACTTAAACTTCAATTTGAAACAAATTTCTAAACTACTTCTTTTGTTGTCTGTGTAAATGACTATGCCAATTTATTGTGTGTGTAAAACCATAGCACTGGCAGAAGTTGCCCCTCCAGCTAATTTAATGAGACATTACATTTGAAGTCTTAAAATTATTGCTTAGAATAAATTTTTTTAGAAAAGTTACATACAAAAACGTCCAAATGTATTTAGTGTATGCATCTAGGCATTTGTTTGGCTATTTTATAAACTACTCATACACACAGTTATCCCCCTTTACAGAAACAACTATTTCTGAAGGATACACACACACACACACACAAACAAACACACTCATATATGTATTTGTTTTGGTCTCTCAAAGATCTTATTTTATACTTCCAAAATCAACACCTAAATCTTTACAACACAATCAATTTAAACTGATGAAACTGGCCAAAGAGATATCTTACAGACTATACCTATATTCTCTCATTTTTCTTTTAAAGAGTTGTGTGCTCCTTCACTCACTGATACACATAAACACATCTCAAAAACTGTGACACCAGTGAGACAAATGTTTTAACATCCTGCAAGGTAATGAGTTCCTACATAGTTTCAGGTGATTTCTAAAGTAAGAGTGAACATTTGGAAGAAGACTTCCATCTGGACTGTTAAGAGAAAACAGAGTCCAGTGTCACATTGGGAATTTACACAACGACATCTGAAAGTTTCTCCTTTTCTGACATAAAAATAAAACCATGTCTATCAACCTAAACTTCAGTATAGGTTTCTTTATTTACCACACTTCTCTTCTTTCCTGCCCATGTCATGTTGTAATCACTAGAACATTTCTACTCATTTATGTCTTCTCATGGTCAGAAATTGTTTGTTTCTGTGGTTCCACAGCCCCATCCTCATTGAGATCAAAGCCTGCTCTCCCAGTCTTCATGAAAGCTTTGGGAGAAGACATCATTGGCTTATACTTATCATTCAGCAGTAGCTGGGACCTGAGAGAAACACCTGTTTTTTCAATTCCTGTAATACTTTCATACCCCTTTTTCAGACTTGCTGCATTTCTATAAATGCTACAGTGTTACTAACAGGAGATCCCACGGAGCATGACATTTTGGTGTTGAAAAGGAATGAGCCACTACAACTGTGATATGTTGGATCATCCCACATGCGCAGCAAGTCTGAGATTCCCAAATGCATCCAGCTGCTGTGCATAGGCCAATCCATTCTCTATCACGTACACTTAGCTTAACACACAGAGGACACACCGAGCTTGCCATGTGCACTTTATATGATGGGTTTCATCCATCACGTAAAGTTTGTAGATGTATGTTCCTGGTGAATCAATGTTAGATTTGTTATCTCTTTCAATCTATGAAATAACCATTTTATCATTTCCCCTAGTTAGCATCAGCCATCTCCAACTTCATAAGCATCATCTATCTTTTCTCTTGGACAGCATAACCAAATAATGTGTCTACTTACGGTAATTGTTCTCAACACTTATTTGATTCAAAAATCTGTTACTTCAGAAAAAAAAGTGCTTGTATGCTGAAAACCCTGTATATCTGGGGTCTTTTTTTAAAAGACTACAGTAGTCCATCTAATAAAGAATATCGCATCTACACACCAACCTTGTCTTACTGTATCAAGTCTGACCCAGAACAAAGAAAAGTAGTATTTAGTGCAGCTGTCACCGATACATTCAGAACCATGGTGGATGAAAATAAGACAAGGCAATAGTCTATGATTCCTTAGAAACAGTTTTTCAGTCAGTCTTGATTGAGTCAGGCAATGAATGCTGTGTGAAACCACTGTTCAGAGTTGTGGTCTTGAGCACCCATTCAAAGAATATGAGTCTGATTTCAAGGAGGGGGAACATTATTCCTAACACATACAAGGTCAATAGCCTCTTTTCCATCTACAAGTACATTTCAAATCCCTTCAAATACACCTGCAAAAGACAGTCTGAAAATGGAAATGGTATTTACATTTAAACAGCATATTTGGTCTCGGGACGTATTTTATTGTTAAAAAGTCAATACTAGTTTTTTGGAGACACTTAAAGCTTTTCCCATCTTTCCTCTGTTATCACTCTCTCAAATAATAAGATTCAAAAGCTATTCTACCGCTTAAAATAGTCACAGGCAGAATTTAGGCTAATCCTAAGGGTTTTAAAAAAAGTATCCTTATGAGACCTCAAACTTATTGGTGCATAAAGACAAGCATCATGTGAGAAACAGCCCAATGTGGTAGGCTCAGTTCAAAGCACTTGCTCAATCCCTAAAATGACCTGAGTAGAATATTATTGATTGCATATGGGGAATGTTGAGATCAGCAGCAAGCACAATAGCCACAGTTCACTTTCATTCAAGTACACTACAGGGAACAGATCTCTTCTGTGTTAAAGTCACTGTTTTGAGCACACATGCAACAAACTGCTTGTTCCTCAAACTCAGGATGCAGAAGGTTTATCTCCCACTTACCTTTGTGTAGACAACAAACTAAAGAGAAGGGAATGGGGACAGGGTTCTAACTCTTCAGAAAAGAGTGAAGGTAAAACAAGAACGTGAGATTGCCTAAGGTGCATTGACTAGGCTAGGGCTACCTTAAGAATACTCTTAAGAATACTCTGAGAGTAATGGAGACTGTGGTATGATAAACAATTCCTAAAGCTGCCATTAAAAAAACAACAAAGAAAAGCATTTTCAAGAGTGCATAGATGTTTTTCAAGAGTTATCAAATCTTAACAGGCTGAGAAATGAACAGCAGATCAGAGGTTTCTCAAGTATTTATAGATCCTTTATTTTTATTGTAGATATATTTATTATTTATTACATATATCATATATCTTTATTATTATTTATTATTTTATTTTATCCTAAATTTATGGCTTTTTCTTTTTGTTACATGACACATTAACTTTTTTTTTTATTTTATTTGGGATACTAGATGAGCAGTTACTCTTCAGTATAGCATAGCACAGTGTTCTGTGCATGGGCACATATCTATCTTTATTGCCATGATGGCTCTCATGTCAGAATTCTGAGGTCCAGTCTTGCACCGGTATACACTGAAGTAGTGAAAAGTTGCATGATCAAGTCTGTCCTTTCAAAAGCACATTTGTATTGTAAAATATGTTAATGATAGGACATCCTATCCTGTGTTGTGATTTTTCATTAATTGCAGTGGATTAGAAAGCTGCTTATCTCTAAACAAAAGATGTAGAGATGACACTCCTGAAAAACAGCTTTATAATACAAACTCAAGAAATACTGTGTTGAGTCATTGCACATTATAATTTTTCAGTTATTTTGCTTTATGTAACTGCAAAAATTTCCATTTTCATAATCAGCCCTTGCAATATGAACTCCAAACTTTCCACTTTTAAAAAGCATCCATTAAATATATTCAGTATTAGTAATTTAAATTATTATGTTTTATTTAAATACCTTTGAACCTTTAATAGATGTCTTATTAACAACTCTATCAACACTGTATTGTCTTTTTATAATGCAAAACTTAAAAGCATTTGAAGATCAACATTAAAAAAAAATGGAAGAAAAAGAAACTAAATGAAATCAACACACAGCAACCTGAAAAAGTAGCCATAAAAATTGGGTTTATAACTGAATACTTTTTGAAGTAATTGGCACAAAGACTGTTCTAGTGCAGATTGCTGCAAGAGCGCTCTTGGCAAGAACATCATAAGCACTAGCAAAACTTTAATATACTCAAACAGCCAAATACAAACTGACACCAGGAACCCATGTGTGGCAACAAACAGAAAAAAAATAGAGTATCTCAATTTAATACAAACCTACGTACAAAGGGATCAATTTTTACAATTCGTGGTTTAGCATACAATACAGCTGTCCTCAGAGTGAATATAGAGTAGCTATACATAAGAAATTAGAATTATCAATTCGGGGGAATTTCTCAAGAGTCCTTTTGATATGTAATACAGCAAATATAATGACTTAGAAACCAGACATCAATGCATTAAATGAGATCAGGTTGAGATCTATTTAGAAGAGACAGGTTTAAGCTGGAAAAAGAATCTCTTTGATATGACCTCCAGAGCAGACCATTTGCAGAAGGATTCGAGATGAGCAGATTTACCCTTGCATATCTGTTTGCTTCACACATGCTTTAAAATATAAACTCTAAATTTTTTAATATTGAGTTATTGCAGAATTAAGTCTATGTAGTAAAAAAGATTAAGAACCTGGGATTTTCTTGCACTTCCTGCAAATGTTATAATGGATTTTGTTGAACTCAGATGAATAAATGAAACATAGATTATTTAAAGTGTAGCTAACATAATTAAATTATTTATAAATTATTTCTTATAGAATTTGGCTACTGCTGGTCAAGGCAGGAATCTGACATATCTCAGAATCCCAAAGTTGTGGTCAATACTTATTTAACCCTGAAATTCAAAAGATCAGTTCACTTTAACAGATTTGCCACTTCAAATCCCTTGGTGTTCAAATATGTTGCATTCTTTTTCCTTCATGGAATGTTTGAAGTTCCCTTTAAAAATAATGCCTTGAGGACATTTTTTCCTTAATACTATTTAAAAAAAGTTGAAAGCATTTAGCTATTGAAGTGTGCAGGGTACCAAAAAGGAATAGTTGTCCCTGCCCATGAGCAAACTCTCTTGAAATTCACTGTTCCAGAATTCTGGTGCTTTTGCCAGCAGTGAAATTTAAACCTAAGAAAGGACTTTTGTTGCATCAGTTCCAATGCAGTTTATCAGAATATTGGGAAATGGTGGAAAATGGCTGCATCATTCTGCAACAGAAAGGATGAAAAGGTTGTTTAAAAAAGTTGGTTTCAGCTCTGTATGTCAGGGCGACCAAATATTGTTGCACTAAAGACAACTAATAATAAGTATACTTCAGATGTAGTTTCTTTATTTCGTACTTTGCAGAGAGAAATAAAGAGGTTCTTTTAGGCTTTTTTTCCTACTGTTTTGTTTGATGTAGTTCTTAGCAGTCTAACAATTACCTTAGGTGATTCTCTGCAAGGACTTGATAAGTGAGAAAGGACTAGATAAAACAAAATATCTGATATTAATGTATTTTCCCACATACAGAGAAAAAGATACAGAAAATGCTGTTGTCTGTAAAGACAGAAATGGATTCTCCAAGTAAACCTTAATTAAGACAGGAATGTTTATGTTCTGGTTGAGCTCTCCACCTGGTTGCAGCCCCAGAACTCATTCTGAAGTTAGTAAAAAAAAAAAAAAAAAAAAAAAAAATACAATTACATTGACTTTTCCTAATTTTGTGGCTAAATGGGTAGAAAGATCTGAGTTTTGCACATAGTAAGGCAGGGACACACAATGGAGAAGGCTGAGGATATTATCCGAATGTCATTAATACTAAGGTTCCTCTGCTTATGCTAATGGTGTTTGGTGTATGCTCCTACAGTGAAAAGCACTTGTTTTGTTTAATGCTTGTATGCTTTCCCCTAGCCTGGCCCAATTTTTTGCTGGCATATACAAGCACACAAGGTCTACCCAAAGATCTTGGACAACAGAATGTGTGAGTTTTCCTGCATAATGCCACAGCTGTGACAAAAGCAAAAGTGGAGATAGGCAAAAAAGATTAATTTCCATAATTATTAATATGCTTTCGCTTTACTCACATCAATGACACTTATATGAATCTAAATGAAAAATTTTCAGTATAAAGGGGGACATAGACAGTAAGGAATATGAGCTGATTTTATAAAAATTACGACTGCAAAGTTCAGAAAAGCTCCTGCAGGTTAATAGTAATGCCTCCACATCCAGATGATGAAAAGGAATGATCATAAGAGAGGAGGCAAAATTCTTCTTGGTATGTCTGCCAAGATCTAATGTCAGTAGTTCTCTGATTGTTCTCAGTGTTAATTTGAAGAGATTTAAATACATCTCACATTGTCCTGATAAAGAAAGTAGCATTGAAACTGCAAACCCCAAGCCCAAAAGTGGCTTTACTGAGACTTGGACTGCGGGAGAAGGCTGGGGCACGCCCATGACAGCCCTTCCAGAGGAGCAGCCACCTGTACTGTCATTAGCAGACAAAGTCCACCCATACGAGGGATGAGATTTCTCTTTGCAGAAAAAACTTTCATCCACTTGGAGATGGATGGTCTTTGCAAAGCTCTGACCTTCTCCTTGACAGCTACAAATGGACTACTATCTATGATTTGTTTCTATAATCCACTTAATGCTGCAAGCTAGATTATAGATAGCAATTTATTTGTAAAAATCATAATAAACCACCATTGTTTTAAATGCTAAACATGGATAAATGGGGAGGAAAAACTGATGAGACAAGATTCGTGTTCTTGAATCTACACCAAAGAATTATGGCAGACTCTTGCATTATCTGCATTGGAATCAATTTAGTAATTTTTAATTCACTGATTTTCTGTTGTTTGCTTAACATTTATTAATTGATTGTCATTCTCATGCAATTAATTCAAAAGTTGGCAAGTTTAATGTGCAGAGATTAATTTTCTTTTACTAACCCACCACTTAGAATACTTTTTTTTGAAAAACAGGTTACCAAGAAATTACCTCCACATCAATCATATTTATAAATGAAATACAGCAGGGGTGTTGCAGGCCATCTGTCAATCCACACTGAACCTTTCCTCATAATTGGCTAAGTTTTTCTATGCAATTCAATAAAATAACCAGAAAAATTAGGACAGCTCTGTCTTTCACACATTATAATCCTAACCAAAAGTCAGTTTGAACACCTGAGACTTCTCTCTTCAAGGCTGGGAATCTCTCATTTAAGAATATGAATCTTAGGTCCCACAGAAATAAATGGTATGCCTACCCCATCATCCAGTGGTCACAGGTTCTGCACCTTTACAACAACCTACAGGTTGCTCAGCTGTCAAGTGTTTCTCATCTGGAATGAGAGCCATTCATTTGCCCTTCATGTCACCCTCATTTATGATGGCTGAAATGTTTATTCAGGAGGGGAGTAGAGATAATGAGCGAGGTTTCTTTGCTCTTAGTTACCAGGGGCTATTCAAAAGACTTCAGACTCAGTCACTGTGTTCCTCATTGCAACACAAAACAGCAGAGTGAAAGGAAAAATAGCATTCCCTACTCTCATTATTTTATTATGGCTTTCACGCCACTTGGTGTTTAACTGAAAGCCCCAGTTTCTGTGTCTTTTTTTTTGTCCTGTGTGTCACTTAGGCTGCTGCTGTAAAGTAGACAAATTGACAAAGTAGACTTTTTTATAGAGTGAGGCAAGGAATATGTCTTAGACAACAAATATCTTTGTGGCCTATATAAGGGTAGAATGGACTCAAGCATTTTGATCTCAAAATGAGAATTTAGTATCTCTCACAGACAACACAGAGGTTCAGAAAAAATATGCAGTTAGGCTCAAGAAGACACACAGAATGAATTCAGCACACAATGCAGACTGTAAGATACATGAGCGTGCAAGCTGTGATGCATGGAAGTGCTTCAGGGCTTGTAGGAACCCAACCCAGACATTTATTTATTTTTGCACAGAAAATAAAATGTGAGTTTTCTTCTCTCTCATGTAATGTTGGTAAGAAAGCTCTATAGAAGAAAACTAATATTTTCTGCATTTGAACTAGAATCTGAATTTAGCTTTTCATGTAACAGCTGAGGGTAGAACATACATGCACATTCATCTGTACTTTAACCTCATGTGCAGCCCACTGGTTTAGTGGGACTAGGTCTGTTTGTAAAATAGGACTTGAAATGATCCAAAAGATTGTGAAAAATGTCTAAAATATTTAACAAATCAAGGTCAGTGGGCTTCCTATAGAAAACTAGTGTGAAAACCTTAGAACAGCACCTTCTAGATTGATTTTAAAACTTTCCTATGGCAATTTTTACCAAGCACATGAATTTTCTGTTAAAATATATGGAATCATTAATATCTTGTTAACCTGGTAGAACTTTTCAGTAAAGAAAGGGAAATAAGCTAGAAACATATTTAAATTTTGAAGATTTTTGTATACTTTGACCTGGTGAGTCGTTAGTAGCTCACTGCACATCCATCTACACGCCTAAGAAATTCTGTGGTGCCTGGTAGTGCTTAGACCATGTAAAACAGCTCAGGATTTGGCTTATTATCCTGTTTAAGTCACTTCTATTATAATTTCTGCACTTTCATCTACTTATGCGGAGCACCTTCCTTAAATCTCAGGTGAAATCCCCAGGACACCTCATACAAACATGTACTTTGGATAATTGACTGTCTGGTTTAACGGCTAAATTTAAAGCAAGCCAAAGCTACAGCACTGTATATTTTACTGGATACATTTTCTGGCTTTGTGGGGTATTCACTGCATGATTTGATAAAAACTGAGGCTAAATGAACTCTACAATTTGTATTCCTACAGGCACAAATTTATTGGCTTGGGTTTTTTTTTTTTTCCTTGGCTCTGTCTGTAAGGTTCATTACTTACAGTTACTGCAGAATCAATTTGAAATGGCCAAAATCAGTGATGGAATTTATAGCACAATAAACGTACTGCCATACAAGTGCTGCTACACATGAAAGGGCTTTGGAATATTTTCAGCAATCCTTCTACACAGCAGAGTGTTCTGTTTTTATCAATTTAACAGAATCACCACAGGTATATTCTAAGAGGTGTAATCCTGACAGCTACAGAGCAGATTTTCTCTGAGGCAGATATTTTTACAGGAAAACAATATTATTGATAAAATCTTAGCATATCAGAACACAAAAGGGAAACTGTACACAATTTTTTTTTTTCCTCCACAACAGGCATTTGAGGTTCCATTTCACTCACATAAAAAACCGCCCTGAACCAGAAAGAGTTTATGAAGGAAACATTTTCACTCTCCTTGAGATATGTATTAATTAATTATCAGCACTATGCCATGTGGAAAATGTGGAGGGCATTTGTAGCTAAAACATAAAGCATAGCATCAGCAGTTGCCTGTTTCTAAAGTCTATAAAGATTTACATTTCTACTTAGTACATTTTTCTTTCCAAGTGTCTCTATAATAGACATCTCATATTTTACATCATTTTAAAGCACAGAAAGTTTTAACTTCGGAATGATGCATTGTGAAAAAAAGACAGAAAAGACAGATGGCAGGCTGTCCTCCCCAAAACTCAATTTCATAATATGCATGTGATTGCTAATAGGCAGGCACTAAAAAACAATTTTCCTTGATGGAGAAGGGCTGATAAATTGTCAACATAAACTTTGTCTGTGGTTGCTCCAGTGATCTAAAGCTTTTCTGGGAGCTTTGTACCATCAAAGTCTGCATCTTCCAACCATATAAAAATTTATGAATGCATATGACTATAAAGTGACTGAAAACAACCCATAATGCATGTTTGGGTATTGAGAATCAGCTCCTTGCTTCCTCAGGAAAATCTGTGTCCAGAGCCTCCTTCCTAGCCCTGGACATATGACTGTGGGAGATGCAGGCTGGAGCCAGAGATGCTCCATGAGCTGAGTGAATCAGGGCTCTGCACTGAGGTATCTCCTAAGCACAGAGCTACTACATCTGCTGCTGGACCGACTTCACCAACACAGTCTTTGCAACAGTGCAAAGGATCGTGAGAACTGAAAGCTGCTGATTTTTTGGAAGAAATTATACATTTCTGAGTACTTGAGCAAGGAGAAATTAATGAAAAATCTAATGAGGTAACAATTTCCAAGAAGAAAAATATTTATCTAATACCTCAGACCTTCCAAAATATGTCAAAAGTGAAAGGGGTCGCATGAAATAAAATTGAGCATTCTGCTCATACATGACAAATTCTTGGGAAAAATGTCCAAATTATTTGTGCACAGAATGAGACTTGTTTAGTCTCATTGTTGGTAGTGCAGAGTTCATTTCAGATTTAAATATTCCACTGTAACTGGTATCTAATAATTTTGATTTTTAAAAGGCTTATAACTATTAAATATTTTCATGCCTCTAAGAATTCAGACCTTATTTCTCAGAAGAACTGAGAAGCAGCAACTCAACAGCAGATGAGCTGTGACTGTTATGTTATCAACATATTTGCCTGGAACAAAATAATGTGATGATCCCACCACATATTTAATTGCAAAAACTCCTTGAGTTTGATTGTGAAAAGACTGAAACATTTAAAACAGGTTTTTCTTGCTGTACACAGGAGACTTGCACTATTTACAAGTATGTGACCAACTCTCTAAAATGAAACCATAGGAAGAATATATATTTCTTGAACTTTCTTTTGATGGGAGTAATACTGTCGGTTTTGAAGGCACAAGCCTTGCATCCTATTGCTTTAATTTTATGCAGTGTATATTTCTCTCTAAATATCCCCTAAAACAAGCAAGCTAACAAACAAGTCAGAAGAAAAAGAATGGATGTCAAACTTCAGATATATTGTCAAATATTAGTAGGATACACTTTGTTCCATGTATATTTGGACAGAGTCACTAATGTGCCATATAATTTGATTTAGGATGGAAAAACATACAAAGACAAGAATTATAACTGAGTAAGTTTGCAAAAGAAAGGGGAATGGGAGAGTCTAATGTGCTATCAGAAATAAAAGTGAAAAACATTGTTTACCACTGATGAAACACACCTTGTCTGTGTCCTTTTAATAGCAAGCAATTCACACAGCATTGAGCACAAGAAGTTCAGAGAGAATAAAATACTTATCAATAAAAAAGTGAAATAAAACTTGTAACCCTCCTTAGGGTAACCACTTCAGAGCTCAGACCTCTTTATGCAATTTATATGAATTTTCAGTAGAGACTCCAATATGAAGTTTTTAAGAAAATTAGCACTTCTTGTAGTTATTTAGTGTTTTCATTTGTTTGCAGTATTTTTTACGAATTTTAAGTAAAGGAGAAAATTAAGATAATTGTGCTCTTCAGGCTTATTCTCAGATACTGATAATTCTCCTTAAAGCAGACACAAAATTCTTGGTTCTAAGGAGGAACAGAGAAAAAACGCAGCAGTAAAAATTAGAATTTCTTATTTCATACTGGTTAAAGATGCATTAAGGTATATAAGCTTTAGGGTCAGTATAAGCTTAGCTCAGCTTTCTTTAAAAGCACTGGGAGTAATAAAGACTTCCATTTTATCTTCAGTGAAATAATACTGCTGAAATATCACCTCATTTTTGATGTCAGCAGTGATTTCTTTTTACCTCCATGATGTCAAATGGGAATTACTATTATTAGAATGACAGCTTCCTAATGATGCTGTAAAAAGGAGAAACTGAAACTCTTTCCACTAAACATCTATAGCCTGCTTTCTCCATAGGGTAAAGCAGTTGGGCTCAACCACACATCATTCTTCAGACAAATCAAGAGGCACGCTCAAACACTTAAACAGAAGCAGCTTAAACATCTAGGAACAGAGGCATAGTGGCTTTCTTCGTTATATAATGGTGAATATACACTCTGAAGAGTGGAGAAAAAGGACATTTACACTACAGCAACCCTCCCTGGGAAACATGCTCTGAAACACTCATGATCAATTTTCTGCTCTAGACGGTAAAACCAGCACATCATTGTCCAGATCATTATCCAGGAGTCATTGCCCCAGGTAAAGTCAGGGAATGAAAGCCTCGTGTGATGGCTCCTCTTCTACTATTGGCTTCACGTATGGCACACTGTGGGGGGACATATCTGAAATGCTCTGTGCCTTTTTTTCCTCCCATTTTGTCATGAGTAAGTACAGAAGAATGTTGCTTCACATGGCACCGAAAGATATGAGCGAGTTTGGCTTTTGAACCAAAAGCTTAAACCTTATGCAAACACCTAGTCATGCAGAAAGTGAAGAGCAGATGCAAACTAGTGCTATCTGCATCAGCAAATGGGGTATTTTGATTTTCTATATATTTCTACTTTGATCAAACATAAAGAGCTTCAGTTAATAATGATTTCCTACCAATTTTACGTTTACTAACAACATGTATTGCTTCAAAGTAGTTAGTAGAGTCTTTAGGGTGGACACATCTATGGTGGATATGAAAAATTCTTAATCAAATTGGAAAAAAAAAAAGGTCTATATAAGTCTGGGGTTTTTTTGATATAAGAACAGCAAAGCTTACAAGGAGCCAAGCCATCTGCCAGAGGAGGAGGTGGATGCTGCCAGCCCTGTTCTTCTCCCACAGAAAGGTGGCAGGAACGGCAGCTCCCCTGGGCTAAATCCAAGGGGCAGGAAAATGTGTTTTACTGCTGGTACATTACTTTGTTTTCTTTCTAAGGAAAATAATTTTGGAGTAGCTCTTCTACAGTCAGTTGTAGGCCAGTTGAGAGCAGGAGTTAATTTTTCCTGTTTGTTTTGATTTTTTTTTTTTCAACTTTGGTTGTTTGTTTTGGTGAAAGTTCTGCTAAACTTCACACTATCTGGTCTGAGTACCTCTTTGGCATCTCATTTTGTGTATTCAGGGCAATCATCAAAACAAAGGAAGTATCAGCCTGAGAAAATGAAGTGTGATGCACTGGAACACATAGCTGATTTGACAATATTCATGCACTAGGAACAAAATCTAAGGATGAGGTACAGCATGTAATCACAGCTGGCTCTGACACAAACAGCCATTGTTATCTTTGGCAAATTGCTTGATATTCTGATATGTTAGCACTTTCCAGACTCAGATGAGTGTTGCACAAGTACATTCATTAATATAAATGACTTTATAAGCAACAGGAAAAAGCCAATAAAAACATAATGCTTTGCACAGGTTAAGAACTGCACATAAGAGTTTAAGTTTGAAAAACATGGAAATCAATGTATGAGCCTATTGTGTTTTCAGCATAGTTTTGACAAAAGTTGTGAGCTGCTGGAAGTGGTAGAGATAAGAAGGTTAATAGTGGCTGCTTTTGCACATCTAAAACAATCTTTAAATTATGAAAAAGAGGTGGGCCAAATCATCTGCTGGCAGAAGCTCTAAAACAGCAAATTGAAGCAGAAATGCAAGCAGCAGCACCTCTCTGTCCTAAAACAAATCTTAGCTTTGTGTGCTTCTCTGTGCTCCTATGAAAAGCAGATCTCTGGTCATTAGCAATAAACAGCGGTAAACAACATTGGTGGGTAACTTAAGAAAACACTGTGGACTGAAGACCTCTTTTTTTTGGTAGGCATTCTTATCTGGAAGCACAATTCTGCTCTCCCAATGTGTATTAAGAGATATTTTCTGGTTCCCTCTTTGCTGAGATCCCACTGCTCTCATCCTAATCACTGAATTTTGCTATTAACACCACAATGGGTCCCACGCCGCACCAGGAATTCATACATGTGGATAATTAGTGCTACTTATGAAAGTGTATCAAACATTTTCTTTCTCTCAGACTAACACTTGGTTCTTGAAAGAATACCAGATTTGGTTTGGAACTACTCTCTGTCCATTTTGAATATTTTATTATGTGTCAGAATAAATCTTGTTCCCAGAGTTTTCTCACACAGTTATATCCACTGACTTTTGAAGAAGGAGGCTTCAGAATTATATTGCCTAAAAACCAGAATCAGAGGCAATTACTGCTAATTTGGTGGTAATATTATCTTTTTATATCCCTTATACTTTGCTTAATAGAATTAATGAAAATAAAAAATCTCCCAGAAAGCAATCTGTGCTAAGTCCATTTTATGTTTTCTTTCTTTCCAGAACTCAGAATTGATTTCCCTTTTACTCAGTTTGGAGCAAACCACAATTTTGAGGCCATCTGAATATTTAAGACAACATTTGAGGAGAAACACATCCTGATACAGGTGTCAAGTGCATTACAGCTACAGTCATTGTGAGGAATGATCAAAGCTTGAATCTTTCTTGTACAAAAGATCAGTATTAAAAAGGCCTTTTACATAACACTAACTGGTTATTTTCAATAGTTCTACTGCAATAATGAATGCCTAACATACATTATTTTTTCCAGATGGTAGAACAGTGCTATAAATCCCATTTTAAAAATGCTCAGTCCTGATTTTTCTTCTTTTTGAGAAGGTGGAATTCATATCTACTGACCTCTTAAAAAAATTGGTTAATGTATTTAGATGCTGAGTGTGAACCAAGCATTTCCAGACAGCTCTCCTAATAGAATCTCACTGTTCTATATCAAGGCATAAAATGAACTGCAGTCTTCTTAATCTGGTTGCAGACCATTATTTCTTGAACCATATCTTTATATCTAGATAGTAGATACTTCTTAAAATTCAGATTGGCCCATTAGTATTTTGTTCTTTTTCAAGTCATGCTGCATCTTTACTAGCTAAGAGACTTCCTTTTGACAAAAAGGTCATCGATTTACATGGGTGAATTCTCGATCAGTTCTTTCTCACTGACAAATTACCTTTAAGTCTTCCCAGTGCTGGAAAGTCTGGGGAATGCATGTGCTGACATTTAGAGAACTCTCCACATAATGCTTCCTGATGTTGGTTTCTTATTCCTTCTTCACTCAATTAAAGAGGTGTGGCAATAACCATGTGATAAAATACTAAATTCTGCAGTTTTCTTTCTTCCTACAGAGAAAGGTCAGGACATCTTTCCGGGACAGAGTAAAATACTTGACAGAAAAGGTTTCAAGGGGGAAAAATATTAGAAGAGGAGGAAAAAATTTAGGCTAAGCTGTGAAGTGGGATAAGTGAATCCTTTCATTTGGAAGAGGGAATGAAATCTGTCCCTAACACAGGCCACTCCTGAAAAATGGACCAATCGTTAGACCATTCCCTGCCTTCTTTTTCTTCCCCCATCCTATCCCCCTGAAGTGGAAGGTGGTTTATCTGCAATGACTTATTGTGTCCTTAAAGTGATTTTGGAGTACGGACTTCTTGTTTCTGAATTCCAGGTGAATCTTTCACTTGGATGAGAATCAATCATTTCAATTTCAGATTGAACCAAGAGAACAGTATCACAAGGTGAGTCCAATTTAATTTTGTCCTTCTAACATGGTTTTTGACTCTTTTGCTGTCTTGGATTAATGAATCTAAATTCTGCCAAAACCTGCACTTCAAGTGCTCAACTAAGATCTGCAAATCTTGCCCAACTCAAATTTTTCTAAAAGGAAAAAAAAAAAAAAAAGACTAAAGGGAGGCATGAAAAAGACTCACAGTAGTACGACAGGCATAAAATTTCAACAAAAAATTTAGATTTCCATCTTCAAAACTGTAATTCAAAGAATTCTAACTTTGTGATTTTAAATACCAAATCTGAGAGTACAGTCTCAGAGAATGTTTAATTTTAAATGAGTTTGTAGAAAGACACCCTTGTCAAAAAAAAAATAAAAATTCATGAGATTCATGAGGACTACAAGACTAATTTCTGAATACACTTTCCTGAAGCTTTAAGTATTATTTAAAGTATTTTGATATATCTCACACAAGTGATGTATGAGATATAGCTACCCAACTTGCATCCTCCATTACTGAACTGCAGAAATTAGATGTGCAACAACCATCCAAATTTCTAAACTAAACTTAGCAAACCAATTTATTTATTCATTTTATATAGCAATTTAATTATTTTTATGCGTTCTGTCCACTGGAAGGGACAGCCTGAAGGTTTTCTGGGATGTCCCTTACTTTGCTGATGGGTCTTCAAGATGTTTAATTGCCAGCTTCATGGGAGATGGCAAAGCAACAGATGTTGGCTATACCACATTCAGAGATTGCCAGAGCGACAGTAAAAGTACAAGGCAATCTCCTTGTGTTTACTTATCCACCTCTGGAATAGCTTATAATGAGAGTGCTGTTCCATAAAACAGTAGAGGAGTATGTATGGATATATACTAGCACCTCTGATGAGTTGATGGGTTGTAAACAGCTGGCAGCTACTGACTGATGCTGTTTGATGCTTTGACTACTTGATCCCATTAGTTAAGCTTTGTTCAAGAGAACAGTATCAGGTCATGAAAGTTCGAACAAAGAAAATTCTAGCACAATCTGACAGGCAAGTAAGCATGATAAAACAATAATAGTATACTGTAGAGGAGCAGAAAATGTATCACTGGACCTGAAAAAAGTAATTGTGAATTAAAATTAGCTTTGATGTATGATTAAGTCAGACAGTAGAAAAACTGAAGTTGGGAAAACTTTTCAGTGGACAGAACTGTGACCCTCAAAGGGAGGAAAACAAACAGAAAAGGAGGTAAAACAAAGATAAAATCAAAATTCATTACAAAACCATGTTTCACTGATGAAAAAATAAATATTGAAAAAAAGGAAGATGTGTTACGTTTTCAGTGGAGAACAGTAAGTCCCTCCAGCATGTATCTCAGACAACAGCTGCAATGGTAATACATTCTGAATTTTGCAGTGAATGGAATTATAATTTTTTAAATTTTTATTTGTTTTCCATGTGTTTTATCAGTTTACTAAATCTTATTTCACTGTTTTTAAAGATTTTAAATTTATTAACTGAAAAATTAATAACTCTCTAGTACCATATGTAAATTTCTTTCCTGCAAGTCTCTGAGCCTAAGAACATTAAGAATGGGAAATTCTAATTCAAGGAAAGTGCTAGGGAACAATGAAAGGGAAAGAGAGAGGGAGGATTAATCATGTAATCACTTTTCCACTTACACTTTTAAGGTAACATAATTCATGGAAAAAAGTCATTACCTCCATCGTTACATATAATTCAGAGCTAGTTGTATCAGTCATTGTATCAGGAAGGGACTATAAACAGGTTCATCTCATGTCAGAATTGTCTAAAGCAGGGTTTTTTTGAGGCATACATACGTGTAAATTTATCAGTCTGCTTTTTGTTTCAACATTTCTTTTTACAGAAAATTAGTTTTCACTAGATCAACCTGAATGATGAATCAATTTAATTCTTGGACTGTTTTCACTTTTATGTGATTCTGCTAAGGCAGGGACCACCCATTCTGAAAACTGACTAAGCACCTTTTGGACCACCTTGATCATTTGCTGTCTACAGGAAACATTCACCAGCAGTCCTCAAAGCAAGGCAAAATGACGATGTGGTTCTGAGCTCAGCAAGAGTTTGGGTCAGATAGGACACAACTACTTCACAACGATGAAAAGAATTTGTCATTGCTGGAGGACTGAATCCCCGGGGAGCTGAATACCTTTGAGGGAGCTAAAATGTGACTCATAACACAGACAAGTTCCTAGCACACTGCTCCTGATGAACGGTTGTGTGCTGATTTGGGGGGTTACGTCTGAATCCCCTTACAAGAGCTCAAGGGAAGGTGTTAGCTGAGAGCCCTTGCACTTTACAGATGGAAAATTCAGCGCTCTGTTCTGTTCTGAAAGTGTGAGACAGTGGCTCCTTAGTCAGCTTGCTCCACCAGGATTTCCTGCAGGAACTCTGCTGCCCATGATCCCAGCTGGCATAGGGTTTCCTGAGGAAGTACTGAAGTACTTCCAGAGAGCTCTGATGCAGAACTTAGCCAGCTTTTCCCACCATCTTTGTTAATGTTTTGCAACTGTTCTTCCCTGGTGATAATTTCTTATAGATGTACATCCACAAGGCTCATGAATCTTTCTTAATTTTGATAAAATATATACGTTAATGAATTCAAGAGGCCTTAAGCTTGTTCTAGTACTGGACTTTCAGAAATCAATGACTAAGATTCCTAAAAGTGACATTTACTGTAGCGGTTCAGTTTTATTATGCTTGTCTGATACACCAACTGACAAGAATGTTTAAACATGGCAGTTCTTAAAACTCACTTAAAAGGAGATTCACTTGATCCAACTCTGCTAAAATGAATGTACCATTTTTCTGGGGCCCGCTGTGGCCGTGGATAATGATCCTTCCATCGAACACGGAGTGCCAATAACCATGCTTTTGAAAAACTGTCAGAGTGCAATTCATATTGCTGGACACAGCTGAATTCAGCCAAATACTGAGAGTTACAAAATTCTTAAAAACATCAAAAAGCAGAAGAACTGCACATCTATTTTTACACCTGCCTAGGGCTTGTACACTGTTTATGCAATTTTACTCAAGCTGACTTGCTTCATGAAAACATTTGGAAAAAACCCAATGTTTTATTTACAGGCAGTTTTGTTGGCTATCATACTTTTTATCCATTAATTTTATTCAGGAAAAACTGCCTAAAAAATTATATCTGATCTTTCAGAACTAATTTTGGTGTATTTGTGACATCTCAGTTATGGTTTTAAATGCTTCCATGAGGCATTAGCAATTCTAAGAGAAATTAAATTGTGTTTATATTATAGACATTACCATGTCTTTTGAGCCAAGGGTCTACTGTGAATTTCAAAAATTGTATCATAATGAGTAAAATCCCCACCTTGTGAAGCCAGCTTATATGTCCTATTCTGATGTTGGACTAGAATCAGATTGTCAGGAGTCCAAGAGAGAGAATGACAGAGTTATTCACACGTCTTCCTTATGTTCCTACCTACATCTGGCAAAAAAAGTGAGACTACAAAATCCACAGATAAATTCTCTATGTTTATCCATTATTATTGCATCAAAAATATCCAGCAAAACAAGTTCTCTGTCAGTCTTTGTCCAGCCTGGGGGGGCCATGCCTAATCATGAGAATTAGTTTAGCTTCAATGACCCGAAAAAGCAGTGTGGTGTTGTTGACACTCTGGGGGGAAGCGAGCCACCTGACAGGCTTGAGAGAGGGGCCCTGTGGGCCTCCTGAAGTTCAGCAGGGACAAGTGCAAGGTCTCTGGGCCAGGGCAATCCCAAGCATAAATACAGGCTGGATGTAGAATGGATGGACAGCAGCCCTGAGAAGGACTTTGGGATGCTGGGGGATGAGAGGCTGGACATGACCTGGCAAGGTGTGCTAGCAGCCCAGAGAGCCAAACACGTCCTGGGCTGCATCCAAAGAAGTGTGGTCAGCAGGGCCAGGGTGGTGACTACTCTCTCCCTCTACTCCATTCTGGTGAGACCTCCACCTGAGTGCTGCATCCAGCTCTGGGGTGCCCAACACAGTAAGGGCATAGAGTAGAGTAGGGCCCTGAAAATATTTAGAGGGATGGAATGTCTTTCCTATGTGGTTGGTAGAAAGGCTGAAAGAATTGGGGTTGTTCAGCCTGGAAGTGAAAGACGGTAGGTTTAGATTAAATACGAGGAAGACATTCTTTGCTGTGAGGGAGATGAGATACTGGAACCGATTTTCCAGAGAAGTGGTGTATATCCCATCCCTGGAATTGTTCAGGGCCAGGTCGATGGGGCTCTGAGCAACCTGGTCTGGTGGGAGGTGTCCCTGCTCATGCCAGGGAGGTTTGAAATAGATCTTTAAGATCCCTTCCAACCCAAACTGTTCTATGACTCCATGATGTGCCAATTAATTAATTCATCCATTCATTTTATTCATTCATTCATTCTCCTTTTTCCTAAGACACTTCAGTGTCAGTACATCTCCTGGTCTTGACACCTCCCCAGACTTGTAAGCATGAACAAGTACTCAGTGAATTCTTACAGGTGCTGACAATTAAAGAGGACACAGATCAAAACTTGTGATGCCTTAAGAAACAACAGCTTTTGTCTTAAAACTTCTACTAGCAACAACTTTAATAATTTTGATTAATCATCCAAGAGAAGGATTCCCAGTCCTTCTGCAAGAAGATATTTCTGCTAGATTTTGACTTCTCAGGTAGCTACCACAACACTATATTCTTGGGAATTTTTTGGAAAAAGTGAATTGGGGGATTTTACTTTAAAGCTTCTCTAAATCTTCCTCTGAGAACTGAACCAAAATGGTTGTGAAAGCTTTTAAATGAACATTGACGAGCAACTTCTTTAAATACCCACACATTCTCAGACTTACTTTCTTGCACCACTCTTTTATCTTGTATAAAACTTAATGGATGACATATTTCATTCCACAAGTTGACAATGTTAAAAATGTGCTATTCCTTCTAGTTTTAGTATACTGCAAAGCCAGTGATAGCTACAGGCGCTATGAGCGATATACGACTGAAGAAAAATGAGATTACTGCTGATAAGGAACAAGAGACTTTGATATCTTAAAAGAGTCTGAAATCCAGCAAATATGATCCCCAGCAGCAGATGCCCCTCAGACAGACAATGAAAGAAAAATGGTGGAAAAGTACTCATTGTGGCTTGTTGTTTCCTACAGCTGGAATGGCAGCAAAATGAAATAGCATGCTGCCTGCATCAAGAAGTCCTACCTCTCTGGGAAAAAAAACATAACCCAAAGATGACTAACAGTCCAACAAAATGAGCAGTAATTTTCCACTGTGGGAGAAGTGATGCTACTCTGACTCACCTTCTTTGGTAAAAGATAACTTTGGAAGTGTTGCTCTTGTGAAGGCTATCATGCTGTTATCATCAACATTGATCATAATAATGATCAATTTAATGGACGTGCAGTACAAAAGGCAAACCTCAGGCTGGAAATACGTATTAATTATTCTTTAACAAAAGGAATGAGCCACATGCAAATGTGAAATAGCTCCTCTCTCTGTCTATTGAGGTGTTCCTGGAACATGAATGAACATAATTTCAAGATGTCAGTATTTCATGCTACAGTGCAACCCTTACCTTGTATCCTGATGATTTGATGTGCACTCCTCGCTTGGTCAGTGTAGATTTCATTCGGATGAAAAAAGAGCGCTCTAGAGTGTTGTCAGTGGTTAGCAAACTGGGGTTTGTAGATTCCACTAGGAAATAGAAAAAATACATATACACATAATTTAGATTTTATACATTCCCTCTAAGCTATTTTTCAGGTGCAACCCTTGAACTCACTAAAAATAAATGACTGATGGATGCTAAGAGTGTTGTAATCAATTTACCTCATTTAGAAAATGTTTATTTAGCAAAAAAGAAATTACAAAAATATACATATACTCAGTATGTCTCATTTTCAAGTTATTTTTCCCATAGAATTTTTAACAGAGATTTGTCTCATTAACTCTTTCTTGCACAATTTAGTTATGACTAGAGTTGGAGGGTATGTTGCTGGAGTGTATGACATTGTTTAAAAACTGTTCATCAGTATTTTGTAGAAGGCAAACTCTCACTTAGCTAGCAATTCTCTGCTGAAATAAACTGCAAATTCTGCAGAGTTTTATTCCCTAGTCTCACTCCCTGCAGTGATACCTGAGTCACTGCTGGATTTGTGCCTTGGTTTCCACATTACTGAGGGGAAATTGGGGCCTTTACTATCAATAAACCATTAAACAATCAGAAGACAACAATTCTCAAGTAAATGACACATATTATTATTGTCATCATATATTGATTAATTAGTCATTAATGAAATGTCTTTTTAGTCCAACTGAAGGGATATTACTTGCTCACAACTAATATAGCTCTCACCTGTGCTTCCTGCACATCTCCCTCCCTTAACTGCAACCACTTAAAATACTTAAGACTTAGTATAAACCATGATAAAACAGCATCAGCACTGAGGTATTCTTTATACAGTCTTTATGATTCCTATTTTTTAGCCCTGATAATCAACTTATCCCCAAAATACTGTTAATGGGAAAATTCTGGAGCAGCTTACAATAAATAGGCATTACTGGAGATAAAAGTCAGTTTCAGTGAGGAATTAACAAGGAATAAAAAATATTTTGAAATTGTACTTCTATTGTTTAGGAGAACCATACAAACTACTAGTAGAAAATGTTTAAGTATTTAAAATGCATTTGTTATGCAGTCAACAGAAATGCAAGAACTTGCTTGTGAGCTAAGGATTATATTGAATTGTCCTTGATTTAATGTGGTCAACTTGTATTTGTGACATTTCAGCTCTATTGTGGTAACTGACAACAGTGCCCCTTTCTTTAGTGTGTCTCTTAAGATTTTTTGTTTTAGAGAGCATGAATTCGATGTCATTTTAAATGTACAGCTCTTTATCACTCGAGGGAAAAGCAGAGCCATGTTATATTTAGTACTTTCATTTCTTCTGATTAAATATGAATTACTATGAAATTTTTCTCATCATCTAACACACCATAATACGCCAACAGCTTTTTAATACACTGTATAAGCACAAACTTCTGCTCTAAGAGTTTAATTTGCCCCTCTAATCCAATCACATCAACCTTATTTCTCTTATCAGAGATTCCCATTTTGAATTAAATGAGCTCATTAGTTTTAATCAAAAGCAGAGAGATCAAAACTTAAACGTAAATGCTTTAGATCAGAACTGTCAGTCAGCCGTGCAGTTCTATTTTACTAAAACACAAGATCAGAGACCCTTAGAACCAATTTTTTCTCGTAAGGGATGCCAAGAGCTTGAAGATGCTATATCCTTTTTTTTTTCTCCCAAGGACAGATTATACATTTAAGGTTAGACTTAATTTAGAGTATTTTTTTTCATCCTGGTGGAAATGGGAAAGTATGCCATTCTGCTGTTGTCTCTTTCACATTTATTGGTGCTGGTCCTTGGAGACCTGAACAAATGTGAAGCCATCACAATCCATGCAACAAACCTGTCCTCAAAAAATTCAGCTCTGTTCAGCAATACCACATAAGAAATAAAAATCTGAAGGGAAAGATATGTTTCAGGGTGTGGGACAGTGAAACCCTGAAACAGCAGCCGAAGTCACCCGGATAGCAGCAGTAGTGGTAAGATGAGGATCATAATTAATTATTATTTTTATTGTACAGTACAGTGCAGTAGTTAAAGAGTACATTAAGAAACCACAGCATGGGTGCTTCCTGCTGTGTGAAGAAATGCTAAAATCAGCTTAACAAGTGTAGTTGTTGTAGTCCAGCACATTATGCTATAGCACAGGCAGTATGTACAATATGGCCTCCTGTGTTCTAATGGTAATTACCTAAACATACATACAGAAGTAATGTTAATTAAACACACAATATCTTATGCTCAAAAAAAGATCAGGCTCTAATATGTATGTACCATTCCCCCCAAAAAATGGAAATGAAAATTTCTCCTTCATACACAGTTAAATGAAAGAAAGAATAACAACAGACACGCAGTAAAGTGTACTTGGCATTGACATTTTTTGGGCTCATTTAATCATATATCATAAGATTAACATCATTTTGCTGTTATTATACTATCTACAAACCTATACATCTCTGTAAGTGAATGTTATAAAATGCACATATTTTATCCAACAGACTGGAACAACGTCATATAAATATGTATTCTGGAGTGTTTGATTTTCTTTAACAAAAAGTATCTGAGAGTGTACGTGGGAGATGGGATTAGTTACCTAAAAGTCCAGAACAGCTTATGAACAGCATTTTGAATTTCTCTCAAGAGAGAACCATTAGGGCTGATAGTGCAAATCTGCATTCAGAGTTGCACCCACCTACGGTAGATACTGTAACAATGCTGATGGTGATTATGCATGCAGGATTTTAAAAATAGGATGTGTACAGAACAGATCCGCCAATGTCAGTGAGATCTGCACAGGAATATATGGAATATGGTCCATTATGAGTTCTCAGGAGTTGGTTTTAAATGACTATCAATGAACCTTTTCATTTTTTTTAAAAATTATGTCAAAGCAGACTTGCAATCAGGAAAATCGGAATGAAACTAGCAATTAAATTTTGATTAAAAAAAATAAATATATATATATAATCTCAAATCTTTAAAAAAGCCTGATATAAACAAGGTCCACTTGGCTTGATACTGTAGAAACAAAAATTTTACACTGAAAAATAAGGCTTCTGGCTTGAATTTAGTGAGTTTAAACCTACTGTTGAGTTATAAACTTCCGAAACTGTGAGTTCAGAATGCTAATTATGTGATAAAAGTCAGTGCTTACTGCATGTGAATTAAAGTATTTTACACTGTCAGACTTAGAAGTATAAAAATAAGTCTGGGTTGTCTTTGCAAAGCAGGTAATTGTGTACTCTGTTGGGAAAGCACTTGCCTTTGTGTGCCCTTAAACATCTTCAGCAGATACTACTAAAGGAATAAACTTCTTCTCTTTCCACTCCCAAAGCTGATAATGCAGGATGAGATTTCTAGACACAAGGAATGCATTTTCCATTTCAAAGCGAATGAAGCTGCAATCCACTGTACACATACGAAGTGTCACAAATGTTAAAAAGCTTAAGAGCCACAGAGGCAAATGGGAAGGTATTATGAAACAGCAGCCAATTCACAAAACTATTTTGTTATCTTAATTTACTGAGATTAGCTCTGTTGGTCAGAGTATGGTGCTAGCAATGCCAAGGTTGTGGGTTTGACCCCTGTATGGCCATTCGCTAAGGCTTTGCACTTGTGGGTCCCTTCCAATTCAGAATATTCTGCGATTCTGTGAACTTCTGTGATTCTAAGCATTTCTTTGCAAGTAAACCCTGTATCTCTGATCTTTCAATGGGCTTTGCTTTGGGGATAATCTTGGCCCCAGACCCCACAAACCAGTCATGCATTGTTTAACTTCACATGCTGGAAGAGCTCTGATTCTTCTGATGGGCCATAAACATGTCCATAGCTGTCTGGAGGTCCATGGCTCTAATCCTGCAGGAATCTGCAGTGGTACTCTACACCTGTGTGCAGTCTGACTACTTTAATGCTATAGAGCAAAACAATGCAAACCAATGCAAATAATTGTTCTTACACAGCAATAGCACAAGTACTGTCCCTATGACTAATTCACAAGCACATTCAAATTCATATAAACAATTTGTCCCCTAGGAAAAAAAGAAGTTCCACATTTGATTTATGTCTTAAATAACAAAAAGCTGCCACAGTAGGCTGAATAATGTTCACCAACTTCTGGCTTTTTTTTCCTTGACATACATTAAAAATAATTGAGAGGAGAAAAATGGATTTTTGCATGCCAAACAGAGAAAATATAGGCTTCTCCTTCTTAGGAAGACAGGAAGTTGTAGAAGGAAAACCAAACACCAACAAGGAATTTGAGATTGGTGGAAAAAAATACCTTATGGTTTAACATAAAGGATTTTCTGGATTTTGTTCCATTTTAAGAAGCTTTCACTTGGCTTTCATTTTACTTCCTTGAAAACATGTGTCCATACATTTTTGAAAAGACATTCTCAAACACCGCCTATACAGCCAGCTCGTAAAAGAGAAAAAAAGAAAGAGAACATACAAAACAGTAAGAAAAAGGGAGCTCTTTTCCTGTTGTCTTCTACTCTTTCAAACCTCTTCTCTTCTTGAAGTCTTATAAACCTTTGCATAGGGAACTGAGAATCATTATTTTCAGATGAATAATTAGGTAATATAAATCTATCATTTTCAATTGGAATAGATGCAGTTGTTAAATGCTTCTGTTTCTTCTGTGCAGTTTATTGTCTGTAACCAGGCATTAAAAGAATAAGAAAATTTAACCTTGAGTACCCAACCGCCTTTAATCAGAAAAGTGACTCTCAAAAATTCACTTTTTCCAAGATCATTCTCTCAGGATCTTACAGATCAAATTTGATCATTTTGTAAACGAAAAGATTTTCACAACTACTAACCCAACAAATAAAATTCAAAAGCTACAAGTTAAGACAATTTATTTCCAGTAAGTGCAAGTTACTATACTTAGCAATTGTGCAAATGAATGGTTTTAAGTGAAGTGGGTTCAGGCTGAACATGGGCAAGTACTAAAAGCTAAAATTTGTTTTAGGAAACTGCTGAAGATTGCTGGATTAGTTGGATGAACCACTTTGACTATTTATGGACACTGACAGCCTACCTGGAGACCAACAAAGAGCACAGAGCTAGCAAATTCTATAGGTGCTCTCTTGGTCTCACCAGTGTGCTCAGCATCTCACAAAATCAAGGACAATATGAACTACTTATTTAACATTTTGGGTGGCAGAAGCTCATTCATTCTTCCAAAGCAAAACTGTTTCTAAAACTGTTTCTATTTTTGCTTTAAGCTGTCCCAGTTATAAACAGGAACTTGAATTCCTGATTAACCAGATTTGGATCTGAAATTCATGGTACTTGCAGGTGACTGGGTAAAACTCATAGAATTTCTGTTTTTCTATTTACTGAAAAACTGAAGAAGTCAAGAATTGGACTCAGATTTTAGGTGACTTAGTTAAATTCTTTTCTTTACATAGGGGGAATAATACTGGAATCTGGATAAGGCATCATTCAAAAGGCGAAGATTCAGGGCAGCTCTTTCAAAAGAAACAGAAAGAAAAATGACTTTTTATAAAGAATTTATATCTAGGTAATGTTTTCAGACAAGATAATAAACCGTTCTTTTTTGTCACCTTACCTCCAAGATGAAGACAGTTCACTTTTTATGACTTATAAGCCTATTAGAAATTCAAAGACATATAAACTTTAAATGCTATCACACTTCTATTGAAAGCTAGATCTTTTGATGTTTTTAATTTGTTGGTTTTTCCCTACTCTTTCCAAATTTTCCAGATCCAACAACTGAGAGTATGGCCTAGTTCATCTTATGTAAAATCCTTAATTTTTTGCAAGCAATTTACATTGAAACATTACATACAATATATTTATTTAATTTCTTTCACAATTCTTAAAGAATATGCTATATATATTTACATCTAGATATATGACTATTTTTATAATCACTGTAATTACTGGGCTATGGTACACACGTAATGGTACATGCTGTTAAGCTTAGATGTTTGCAACAGGGAGAACAAGAGACTAACTCAGATATATTCAAGTTTTTACATGTGATACAAGTCCATGCATTCAGGCAAAATACAACTCAGTGAAGTAGCAGTGAATTTAGTTACAACAGCCAAGAAAATGAGAGAACATATTTAATATCTGGTCTACATGTGTACTATAATTTGGGCACAAAAATGGCTGGATCTGCAGAGAAATAGACCATGCTTCGTAAAGTTATCCTGTAATATAATATATATATATATATATACATATAATAAGCTTACTCTGCTTTTTAATTCAACTATGCCCATGTACTCACTATACTTATGCAGGAAAAATTGAAGTAAAAACTCCTTGGCTGGCATTTCCTAGTGTTATTTTTGAATGTTCTATTATCCTTGAAGAACCAAAATAATCTGAACCATCCTTATTGGACTAATAGTCACAGAATCATAATATGGTTTGCGTTGGAAGGGACCTTAAAGACTGTCTTGTTCCCACCCCCCAGTCAAAGGTAGGGATACCTTCCACTAGCCAGGTTGCTCAGGGCACATCCAACATGGCATGGAACACTTCCCAGGGATGGGGCATCCACAGCTTCCTGGCAAACAGTGTCCACCTCTCTCATAGTAAAAAATTTTTTCCTCATATCTAATCTAAACCAAATCTCCTTCAGTTTATGACCACACCCCCTTGTCCTGCCACTACATGCCCTTGTAAAAACTCCCTCTCCAGCACCTTCTCTTCTTCAGACTGAACAATTGAATTCTCTTAACCTTTCTTAGTATGAGAGTTGTTCCATCCTTCTGATCATCTGTGTGACCTCCTCTGCACTCTCTCCAGCAGGTCCATGTCCTTGCTGTGCTGGCACCCCAGAGCTGGTGCAGCACTGCAGGTGGGGTCTCAGCAGAGCAGAGCAGAGGGGCAGAATCCCCTCCCTGCCCTGCTGCCCATGCTGCTCTGCATGCAGCCCAGGATAGGGTCAAGTACTACTTTATTTAATGCCTCAAAGCTTTCCTTCTTGTGCATCTCCTTCTATTTATTAATATTTCCAGTCTATATTTATTTCCAGTCTAGAAATATCAGGCTATTAATTCCCAACATATGCAGTTTACTTGCCATGTCAACTTTATCCCACAGAACTCTTTACATATCTTGTAGAACAAAGAATGAGTTGAGAGCCAGGACAGAGCTATAAATAAAGTATTGACAGGATGAAATTATGAATAAGATTTTTTTTTTACACTATAACATTAAAAGACAGATTTCACAACAAATTTTGGTATGTCAGTGATCTATGAAAGACACAGAGCTTTTTTGTCTGTTTGAAAACAACATAATAAAGATTTGATATTAACAGAACTAATCATGGTAGGAAACTTTAACTCTGAAAAGCATTTGGAAATGTTATAGTCTACTGGGCTTCAATCCCAAATGTACCCATACTCGTCCAATAGACCGGAACAACTCTCGAAGAGCTGTTATGGTCTTGCGAGTGAGTGGTACATAAACCATCCTGCATATGAAGCTCAAACTTCCCTTTACACTTTTACATCTAAGGTTAATTTATTTCAAGCAATGGAATAAATAATATGACCCGACCTGTTGACTTGGTTTACTATGAGGTCAGCAATGCTTGTACATTTTCAAGGTTCAGTGAAAGTCCCCCAAAAAATTAGTACAGTGATATAATTTCTTTGCTGTTTACTTACTTTGCAGCAATTCTAATACAGTCTGAAACAGGACACACCCAATGGATGGGAGAGGTCCTGATATTAGGAAAGTGTAGTATTATAAACAAGAGTACATCTCTCCTCTTTGAAGGAATGTTTATGGAGAAAAGAAACTGTGAAATGAGGAAACAACAAAGGGGAAAAAAAAAAGAAGACACTGACTAGTTTTGAGGGTAAAAACTTCACTGAATTCCCCAAAGGCTTCATGGTCCTGTGAGGAATAGAGGACTAGATGTTTAATCTCCTTTGAGATGTGGCTGGTTTCCATGACTTAAACGATCATTTTCCTTACTGAGCAGCTTATTATAAACAATTTAGAGCATTTTGTTTCAGCACAAAACTGCCATTAAATGCTGGTGTTGTTCCCCCTCTTTCCTGTGCTAGAAGAACCAAGGGTATTTTTTCTTTCTTGCTAGTTTCCTGCTCTTGCCTAGTAACTTGTGAATCATTAACTGACACTACAGAGCATAGCTGTGAAAATAACTGTGGTTTAGAGCTGCCAATAATGGCCCACTAAAGTTCCTTCCCAGCACATGGCATAAAAACACCTCCAACAAACATTAAAAAGTCCCTTCTGATGTTGCTTAACATTGCCAGCCTGCTTGGGCTTAAAAAGCACAATAAAGAGGTTTCTTTCCAGATTTTCATATGCCAAATGGGAGGTGCTTTTTTGGTGAAGCTTTTCCCTGAGGGAAAGGAGAGCAGCTGAGTTACCTCACGCTGCAAAGTCGATGTTTGGATGATCCCACTCTGGGGAAACATACACAAGTGCCAAAGTCAAGCTGCTACTAGTGGATGTGTCTGTACTTAGCAACTAAGCAGTGGGAAAGTTCAAGAGAAAAAAAGGAGCATCATAAAGATACTCTTTGGGAGCACATTACATCCAGCAAAAGCCATTATGCAGCAGCCTGAGTATGCCAAGGAACAACAGTATGAATACAAAAAGTGAGTGTTTGAAGTCTTAGTGGAATTCCCTGAAAATATAGCCACTTGAGGAATCTATTTCTTTAGAAAATACCTTTTGTGCTGCTGGGATATTTGGGGGATTCTATTTTCAATACCTGTGTTCTGGATCTAGTGGAGCAATGCTTTTATCACGACCATAAAATGGTTATGAGCCAATTCCTCATATGAAACAGTCAGTAACAGTGGGGCTTTTTTACGACAAACACGATGTCAGACAAAGGGCATCAGGACTTAGTCTTTGTACTACAATACAAAATAACAATACATAAACACCTTTGTGAAAGCAGCTTGAAACCCCATGTTTTCTATTAAAAAGTCATGTTCAATCTTCACTGTTGATAGAACAGAATAGCTAACACAGAGAACACTGTATATCAGAAAGGTCAATAGTTATTATGAGCTACAAATATATTTTTTTCCATCCTTCAGGCTGTTTAGCGCATATCACAGCATGAGCAGCTGTCTTCTTTAATGCTTTTAAAATTAGAATCCCAAAGAGGAAGAAAAAATTACATTTGCAATGATTGCTCTTTGCTTTTGTAAGTTTACTTTAATACACTATTTTATATACATGAATCTTCCATGCAGCCTAACCAAGGGGCAGTTACTGGTTGCTAGTATCTACTGGAATGTTACATCAATGTATACAGAGAATCCTGACCAAAAAAAAATCACTTTGCACAAATTGTGTAACCTTGTTGAATAACCTGTCTAGAAAAGTATGTAGCTGCTGGGCATATGTTTAAACCAGGCGAGTGCACATGTGCAAACACAGACTGATGGTGAACAGTTACTGGCTCAGCAGCAATAAACAGAGGGGGCCACCTGACCTACCATTTTCTGTTCACATACTGAAAAGGAAAATAAAAGGATGGTAAGCCTGTAGCACCATTTGACCGCTTATATTTTTCACACATGGCAAGTATCTGGGTTCATCTTTGCTAACAGTGAATGACTACTTTACACTGCAAAGGGGTTTCCATTCCCTTCTCTGGATTTTAATCACATTGGCTCTATCAAACTGTTTCACTTTTCAAGTTTAAACTTTTTCTGAATGCATGTCAAATGTGTGTCAAATGCAAATAAGTTCTCTATAAATATTTTGAAGCATGGATGGCAATAAATAATTTTCCTTAACCAAATTTTTAGCTAATGCAGAATGGTTCAATGATAAGAACTCATGCAACACACCATATGCTGTCAAGGAAAAATATGTATAATTGTCCAGAAGAATGTTTTCATCATATGTTTAATGTTTTGTTTACAGACAACTTTATCACTGGACAGTCAGTAGCAATAGGTATAGTGCTAAGCACCATGTCATGGCTTCATAATTCAGAATATAGTCAAGTGACACTTTTACTAACACAAAATGTAAGAAAACATATTTTTGCATACCAGAATCTACTTATCCCTGTCAAAACCAGGTTTAACTAACTGGTATTTTTCAATAAAAAGAATAATGGAAAAAATGAAGAAATATAGCCTTTCTCATACTTTGCCAAACAAGTAGACTTAAAAAAATCCCATAAAGAGAACTATTACTTAAACATGAGAACACTTATGTCCTCAACACTGAGCATCCAACTGTATTTCAGAATGCTGTTAACATTTCCATCATCACAAGATTCTCTGTGCAATTGTCCCTTCTCCTCTGTGACATTGTCCATGACCCGGTCCAGGATAAGAAGAACCAGACAGGCTCTGCAGCTTCTGAGGGATTTGCTGGCACAGCTGGGAGAGCGGGTAGCTGATGCTGTTGGGATCAGCTGGTGGTGCTTTCAGAAGCAGCCCTCACCTCCAGCACTCACGTTCCTGGCTGAAGAAAGGGTAAGAGACCCAACTGCCCAGGCTTCCCTATAGCTTTGTCCCTTATTAGGACTGCTGCCTTGCTCCTGTTACAGTATTTTCTCCTCAGGGCAGCATATTAAATTAAAATATGGCAACAATATTCCTAAGGTACACCAAGAGAGTTCTTATGCAGACAAGTTAGCACTTATAGATTTCTTTGCTTATGCAGAATTTATAAAAAAACTGAAAATAATGACAAGTGCTATGTCATTGAAATTCAAAAAGAGTTGAGAACAAGTATCTCCAAAAATGATAGACTTGAGACTGCTGAAGAAAAAACCCTAGGGGTAGTTTCTGTGGGCTGCAGCCATGCATTATTCTTAGAAAACTATTCAGTCAAATTATTTAGTAAAAACAAATGTCAAGTGGACTGGACATCTTACTTTTATTATATTTTTCTGCCTTTATCTATTTATTTTGCACTGTGGAATTAAGAAGGTTTTTGACAGACATAATCAGAACCTGTCATATAACACAGGAAACAGCATGTTAAAAAATCAGCCCACACTGCAGATATTTTGGCATATTTATCACAAGGCGTGAATAGTAAACACTTAACAAACAGAATTCTGGGGTATTTTTTGGCTTTATTTTAACAATGGGAACAGTGACTTTTTTCCCCCCATAATACCCTTTCAATTCAAGCACTGAACAATAAAAGGCCAGACCCATGATAAAAGGAATAAGGTGATCAATAAAAATTGTTCTTCCTTTTTTTGGTAATCCATTTTTCTTCCTTCAGTGTTTGCAAGCTGAGTAAATTGGAGAGTGAGCTTTTAGGTACTGAACATGGGCATGACTGGTGAAATTTCCATGGTACATTATTTTCTGAGTTTTTTCTGAGTTAACATTTTTTCTACATTGTATCTTCACAATCCTGGAGCTTGAACTGTTTCTTTTTTCTCCAAGTCTGAAGATCACCCCATGGATTAGTAAATGATTGAGGATTGTCTCTTAAAAGACTCTTTAAAAAACTGTCAGAATCAACCCGAGACAAAGATTTATTATGAACTATTTAAAGGGCTTAATATATGTATCCCCAAAGAGCCCTTGGAGCAAACTAGAAAGGAAGAATGGAAATCTCAAAGAATGGGAAAAATCTCCAATGCCCCACTTTCTTCACACCATGATTGCTGTTTACTCAAAGGATAAAATGCCTAACCTGTCACATGCAGTCTTCAGAAGCTATATTATTGCTGATGTACAGTAAAAATCCCAAAACAATGAGCCTCGACAGTAATGTGCCTAAGAAAGGCAGCTGTAATTTGCTTTCTAACCTGTCCACTAACACACTAATGTGGATACATCTTGTAGAAAACGCTGATCTCCTGACCCAGACAGCAATCAAACAACTGCCAGTGTTTGCTGTCACACAAGCTGTGACCATTACCTTAATTATACGTTACCACGTAACAAACCTTCCCTAATGAGCAGCTCCTCTCCCACCCGTGTGCCAGCTAACCCTTCTGTCCTAGAACAGCATCTCTGCAGATGATTTCAATCTGAAATTTGAAAAGCATATGCACATGCAGTACTTCCCAGAGATAAAGATATGTATTACATAAAGATATGTAAAGGGAGTTATAAGGAAATGTACAATATATAATTAATTAAGTGAAGCTGGATATAATTAATATATAATTAATTATTATATAATTAATTAAGTGAAGCTGGATATGACATTTGACTGTATGTTCATATATAAATATGCAAAAAATCTTTGCATATTTCTTTGTGTTTAGGGAAGTACCTAAAATAATGATTCCATAATGATATGTTTCACTTTGTGCCTAAGCCCAGGAAAGGTATGTGAGTCATGCTTCACACAAGAGCTTGTTTTCCCTCTGTGGTACCAACTTCCAGCAGGTTACATTTTCAGTTCACTTTTAGTTTTTATATCCTTTTTTTCCTTCTATTGTCAGGTGTTAGGACATTCCCATTGAACTTATAGGATACCACATCCTTATGAGCAAATAAAAACTTCTCTCTCAGAAATTATCTGTGTTCTACCTCACATGCAGGACTGGAAAAAGAGGGGAGGAAACAGGCATAGGAATCTGGTTTTGGTCTGTCTGGGTTATTAATCTCTCTTTTTATGGGATAGTTTCAAGATTTTAGCCCTTCATGCTAAATGCATATCTAACCTAAATAATTCAGTGGGAAGCATCTGCAGATTTCCCATCTGCTGTGTGTTTTACTTCAGTGGTGAGTGTCAGTGTCAAAACACTTAAAAATGCAGCTATTACATCAAAGGAAGATCAGGAGGAACATGAGAAGGACCTAAATAGAAATCAGAGCAGACAATTGAACAGCAGAGCAACAGATGAAATTTCATGCAAACAAGGGCAAGATATAGCACACTTTGAAGAAACAGAAACTCCTCTATATTCAGGAGCTTTAAATAATTTTAACTAGGCAATAAAAGGAAATGGAAATATCTCAGTGAAAACACCTGCTCTGTATGGAGACTGTTGTAGCTAAAGACTTAAATGAGATGTTAGAACACAATAAAAAATAATTTAAAATTAATAAATTTATAAAGTAAATATTACTATTCCATTATGTAACTTTATGCACCAAACTTAAAATTTGGTATTGTGTTTAGTTCTAGCCATCTGTTATTAAAAAAGAGAATACTGGAAACAGAAAAACTAAAGTAGAAGGACATCTGAAGAAAGATTAATGGGATTATAAATATTTAGTTTGAGCAGATAAATGTGACAAAATATACATAAAATAATGAATGATACATAAAAGGTAGAATAAGAAAAGGATATTTTCAACAAATTGAAGGAAAAACATATTTTGAATTGATAAACACAAAATTATCAAAATAAATAATTTTCAACACACAACATGTAATCTATACAATCCATCTATTTATCAACTTCAAAAGGACTAAATATCTCTGAGGCTAACTAGAATAACCATGCTACACTATGCATAATAAAATTTACATGAGATATCAAGTGTTGTAATTCAACTTATATGGCACAGTAGCCATACTGAAGATTTTACATGTGATTTGGAAGTATTTAGTACCAGCTACTCTAAATGATAAGATAGTGGGCTAGATAAAATATTCAACATTCACTTATATAAGTTCCCATGTTACTACGAATTTCCTCTTCCATATAAAGATCTGTAGCAGGAAACACTTCTCTTGTTTACTCATACCCCATCCCCCATGATTTACAATTCTCCAGTAGATTCTAAGTATTCAGTAGCAAGGAAAAAAACCTGAGTCCCTCCAGAAAGCATATGCAACCACATGGTCTTCATTTGCTGGCTTTGAATTGGAACATTCTTATGAACTTTCTCTAGAAGTTATAAGCAGCAACATAAAGCTGATTTGTATTGAGGTAAGTAAATTCTGAAGCTAAGGAGAACTGTGGTGAACCTCTCACCAGTGCTTCTCTTTGAATATTGAAAAACGTAAGTACATTCAACTGAATTTGTTACAGGTCTTTGAATGGGCTTAAAATTCAGTTAACATCTTGGTAAAAAAGCTTCTACAGATACATTAACTGGAAACCAAAGGTCAAAGAAGGTGTACTCCCTGATAAAGAATGTTGGAAAACTGGCAATGAGGTACTCAACACCATTTTCATCCATCTTCAAGTGAAACCTCACTTCCCACACCTCTTGAGTGAATGGACAGTAGGATGGAGACTGGGGGAGCAAAGTCCCTCTCATTGCAGGTAAAGATCAGGTTCATGACCATGAACCTGAACATAGGTAAGTCTATTAGATGCAATGAGATGAATTTCATATTGTCTGATATAGTTACCAAGCCACTCTTGAGGAAATTTGAAAAGTCATGGCAGTCAGGTGGAGCCTCAGGTGAAAGGAAAAAGGGAAATATTGAACCCTTCTATAAAGGTAGAAGGGAGAACCCTGGGAGCTACTGCCCTGTCAGCCCCCTTCTGTGCCTGGGAAGGTCATGGAACAGATTTCCTAGAAGCTCTGCTAAGGCACACAGGGGACAGGGAGGTGGTTTGAGAGAACCAGCACGGCTTCACCCAGGACAAGCCCTGCCTGACCAACCCAGTGGCCTTCTGTGATGGGGTGGCTCTGTCAGTGGACAGGGGAAGGGCTACAGACGTCATTTATGTGGACTTCTGTGAAGCCTTTGACAGGCTTCCTCCTAACATCATTCTCTCTAAATCGGAGAGTATGTTTAGATTAGATATGAGGAAGAAGTTCTTTACCATGAGAATAGTGAGGAACGGGTTTCCCAGAGAAGCTGAGGATGGCCCATCCCTGAAAGTGTTTCAGGCCAAGTTGGATGGGGCTGTGAGCAAATTGGTGTAGTCAAAAGTGTCCCTGTCCATGCCAGTGGGATTGAAACTAGATGATTTTTAAGGTTGCTTCCAACCCAGCCCATTCTATGGTTCTATGATGATTCCTTCAGAATGGAAAAGTTCCATCCTCCAGCTGGCCTAAGATGTCTGCCTTTGTTGCATATACATTTATATATTCAATGTATTCTCTACATTTTCCCCCCTCTAATACTTACATGGAGAAAAACAGTGTGCTAAGCTTGCCCACTGCCATTATAGCATTTTTTTAATGAAGAATCTATACTTAAATTGATTTCTTTAATCACTACAGATGATCTTAAAAATAAAAGATTGTTTTTATATAGTTTGTGTAAGAATTGGGGCTTTGTAGAGCATTAAGGCTTTGTAGAGAATAATAATTATAAGACTGTTTTCCAAGAAATTATAATAGAGATGTAGCATATTGGAAAGAGTTTTGCAGTCAGATTATAACCTATACTATATATATATTATTATAAGAATTTTAATTTAATCCTGTTACATTTTTAATGAACAATTATGAGGTAATTAGGGACAACCATGAATCTTATGTGCAAATATAGTCTACAACACGTATATGTCTTGCTACAAAGAATACAAATTGTCACGTTTTAATGAAATATTATGTAAATTCTTATGTACTGTAAAATATAACTTGTAATATGAAATTACTTTTCAAAGCCAGAAGGTGCTATAAGACCAACAGTGGTCCATGCTCTCTGTACTCTCTTACTGCCTTAGTCACAGCATAGATCATTAAATGGCTTACTGTTCTATGAAAAAAAAAGTTTTCTAGGTCAAGAAATTTAATTTCAGAATAACTTTGATTAATTAACATTTATATCAAAACACAAAAGGAAACTCTTATCTCCAAAAAGATTTTGTAAAAAATGTTTGTGTTTTTCCCACTTAGGCACTCCAGATACTCCTAGAAAATCCCAGCACAGCGCAAATAGTGATTTCATATACAAAATGTTAGTAGCTGCTTAATATAATCAGGTGTTAGAATAATGATAATGATTACCTCATCATATTGGTAATTTTTGCATTCTGTTAGCAAATTTTGCTTTTGCTAACATGATGCAAAAGTTGTTAATATAATGAGTCTCATTGTATTAGCAACTTTCTATCACATTAACAAAGATTAAATTTGCTAATGTAATATGACAGTCACTAACATAAGATTAGTGTAAACAGAGACCAATGTCTCTGTAGGCCTCCTAAAGGTAATGTTGAACATGTAAGCAATGCTCATTTGTTTTTCCTTTGCTAGCTATACCTTGAGTGCCCTAAGTGTCACATCCATCTGCACTCCCTGAATGTGCTCCAGGAAGGTCCACTTTATTGAACACTGGCAGCCATGAGACAATGATTAACTTTTGATGCAAAATCATGAACCATAAAGTGACTTGTTAGAAGATAAGTGACTCATGCAAATGGACCGGCTGATATTTATACAACATCGAGATGTGTTCATGAAAACTGACATTAGCAATATTGCTGATTAATTTATATAGGACCTCCCATGATGAGCATACTAATGCCTACAGAAATATTGAAGAGTTACAGCAAACATCCTTGGACTACAATGCTCATGGGGGTCTCCCAAAAGAGACTTTACATGATAGGAATTTATGGCACAAATGTCACAACATTAGTAAGTGACAAAGAGCCTGAATACAATGACCTTTTTATTTGTATAGTAGAACGTCAGAATGGCTGCACAACCCCTACACACCTCCACAAGTGACTAGGGAAGTAAGATATGGTAAGCCATGTAGATACAAAAGAAAATTAAGGGGCTTTAGCTGTGGCAATGATCCCTCACTGCTGCTGTAACCCTGGCACCACTCATGTTCCTGGGGTAATGCTTTCACCTCCTTCAAAGACCCAGACTTCAAAGGAGGCTCCCTGACTTGAGGAGCCGCAGAGAAGCTTCACCTTTGTGAGTATGGAAATACAGGTCCCTCTTCTCAGAGGAAGCCTAGCCTTGCCTAAATGGTCTGATTTGAATGAGCATCTGAGTAATGTGCTATGCTAAAGAAGAACTGTGGCAGACTGCCACTGCAAGAGAGCTTTAGAAGCTCTGGGAGCTTGCTCTCACCTTCTATTTTGAGACTTTTAGGAAAAGCCACATACCAAATCCAGGCACTAGTATTCTTCTTATGTCCTGCCTCAGAACAACCTAAAAAATATAAGTGCTCCTTCCTGAAGTCTACATGCATCCCGTGTTGGAATTTAGCAGACTATAACATGTGGGTGCCAGAATGCAATTCTCGTTTGACAGAAGTGAAAATTAAATGCAACAGTTAGTCAACACAAGAACTATTTACAGTAGCAAGCAGTTAAACACCACTAAAATATTTTGAGGAGAAAAATCAACTGTTTGTCTACAGTCTAGGGTGAAAAACCATGGCATCAGAAAGGCAGTATACTCAAGCTTTCAGTGAATAACCTCAGCATAGCCTCATGCAAAGAACAGCACCCACCTGATATCTAGTCTCTCTTCCTTTCAGAAAAAACACCAGTAAATTCAGCCCATATGATGTAGCAACAAAAGCTAACAGCAAGCAGGATTCCTGCAGAACAGAGCTGCTGAGCAAACTGGAAAAACAGTAAGTAAACTCGAAAACTGTGCAGATAAATAAAATGTATGCTCCAAATTTTCATTTGCTTTGTGCTTGATTTGATTTTATAGCTATTGCATCAGTTTTGTGACCAAGCACTAAAAAGTTAGAATTAGCACATGTAATTAATGTGAGCTGTGAAGTCCGAGATCCAATGGCACAACTGCAAGTTCAATAACCAGCTAAGTAAAGGAAGGGGCTGATGGGGGAGCTAGATATTTAAGAAGGTTCATCAATTGAATATGAAGGGTCTTTTGACATCAGAAGAAGTAAAAACTGGATTCACAGCTTCATGTTAATATGTACATTTTTTTTTCTATAAACAACAGGCTGATCTCAAGAAAAAACTAGTTCTGTGATAAATGGTATTTCAGTTCATAGTACTAAAATGTAAAAAGGAACAATCATGAGTTTTCCACTTCTTTTCCTTCAGTTCTTGGAATGCAATTGCTGCGAACAATTGTTTAATTAGAAGACCATTTCTTTCAGTGAAGTGTAAAAGTGAAGCCCTAACCACTTATTGTTATGAACAGTATGTGGTTTTTCTTTGTTAGAGCAGTATTTCTGGAGCTGATTCACGACTGAATTCTAATATGGCAAACTGTATTCTGCTGATCTAAATTGCACTGGCACAGGTTTGTTTTTTATTTTTTAATGCAGAAATCCTATTCTATCTTGGCCAGTTTTATTTGACTCTGACAGTTCACAGCTGAGCAGTTCAGAGGAATACACAGCTTCCTTAATTCACCTCACTTGACAAAAGCAGGACCTGATCCTGCAAGTCAGCTTTAAAACTGCATTTGGAAGCTGTCATGGAAATCATGTGAGAGAAAAACTGGTTCTCACCATTCCAGAAAATTAGGTCACTTATTTAGGACATTAAAAAGAACTTAGGAGTTATGTCTTGAGGCACACATCATATTTCTTTGCCAGTGTAGTCCCCTTGCCTAGTGTAAAGAGATAGATTCCTAATAATGTAATTATAATAAGCTAATTTGTCTTTAAAAGTTCCTTTAGAAACACATTTCATGATACAACACTTTATGCTTACGCTGAATTGTATGAATGATGATGGGCCTTTTTCCACAAAGCTTCCATAGTGCCAAAGATCTTTGGATTGAGTGCAAGAAAATTTAGGTCATATAGGAATGACACCATGAAACAGCAAGTCTTAATCAGGGCAGAAACCTAATGGCAATTCGGGCAGGAGTTTGAATACTGTATTCTTCTGAGGCACAGTGGCAGAGGGGGGCAAGTGAAGTGAGAAGCAGGAGAAACAAAGTAATTTGTTGACTTTTTTTCCCCGGTGTGCTTTGTATCACTAACTGCAGCATGTGCTGCACACAACCTTACTCCGCTATTTTCAGGCTAAACTTATCCCTTTTGTATAATTTCCCAGTCCCACTGACAACACTCAAACATATCCATGGGTTAGAGGAGGATCATGTTGGAGGAGATGGCCAGATCTTCCTGGTCCAGTGCCACAGACATCCCTTGACACTTGAGCCATAGGAGAACCCCTGGCAGGGGCAGCAGCTCCAGGATTGATGTCATCTGCGGGCCAGCCGCTGGAAGTCAGCAGTCACATACACTGTTACAAACCACAAAAAAACCCCAGCCAACATGTTCAGGATAAGTATCTTGCTAACTGCAATCTAGATGCAGAATCCTGGATTCCTCTGGAGCACCTCAGAGCACCAAGAGCTGCCCAAACACACAACCTTTCTAAGCACGTGTAAGGTGCGCAGTGCCCAAACTTTGGACATAACAATTTCATTGCAGCATTAAAGACGAGGGCATTGCTTTTGTACAGACTGCTGAGCTGCCATCTAAGCATCTCTCCTGGGTTCCCTGTGTCTGGAAGGGAAGTACAGCTTGTGGGGAGGAAGGACTGAATGGTGCATGGGCCTGTGTGGTTGAATAGCATCAGGAAAACGCAGAAACTACTGTGACAACTGCTGGGCTGGATATGTCCAAACAAAAGCCACAGTACTGCCATTCTGTGCTTAGACAACACACTATTATTTTTAGTGTCATGTGCTGTATTACATTATTTGATAAAACTAAATGCAAGAATTTGTCAGATGACTTGATTTCTGTCCTTGTCAGATTATTTTGTTTAGTTTCTGATGAAAACATAAGACAAGCGGCACAAAATTATTTTTGTGGATTCTCTTTTCAGCTTCTTTCCCCTTCCTATTGCCATGTCTAATCTATTTTCCTATGGCTCAATCATTGATTTATGTCCACTGGGATGATAGATACATATCCTGTAAGTGATACCAGTCTTTTTTTGTTACATTATATGCACAGAGAACAGATACTCTGAATTGCATCTGTGACTAAAAACATTGGAAATTGTTATTAATTATACCCTAAAGAAGATGTATTCCACTGTTGAACTTTCTGAAAAAGGAAAAATTCTTCTCTTTACTAAACAATTTTTTCCTTCATTATGGAACAGCTGAAGAACACAGTATTGCTTTCACCATGCAGTTCTGAAAGTGCCAGTTGGGTTAAAACGTATTTTTTGGGTACTTAAAATAAAAATATGAAAAAGTTACAATAGCTTTCATGGAAGCTCCTCGTATGTCCGCTTAACAAAAATAGCCTTTGAACTGCAGAGAAATTTAGTGATGATTACGGTTCACTGGAAAAATAATACAAAATGTTATTCATCTATTTCTTTTCCTGACCATGTGTTTATCTATCATTTTGCAGTTTTCAGCAGAGCAGATGTGCTATGACAGAAACAGCAGCTACAGTATTTGCTCCACATATAGAAACAACAAGCAAATGTGACTCATATCCTGGATTACATTAAACAAAATGGAAGAGTGACAAAAAAAATCTGTTAGTCTAACAACAGATTTTAATTGCAAACTAAATTGAAATTCATTTGTTTAAAAAAGTGTTTTCAAATGTTAACTCACAGATTTATACTGTAGTATTTGCCAAAAATGCTAATCTTGTGAGGTGAAATCCTGTTTCTAATGAGGTCACTAGAGCTTTGTCACTGCATCTGGGGGCAAGAGCCCATCTTGGTTCTTTATTTGGTTCCCTCAGATAATTTCATGTACACCACACAAGCACTAAGCTTTCACTTGTCTTAAAAAAAAAAAATCTTTAAGGCTGCAAATGATTAAATGCAATTAAGGATTTGTCCATAAAAATGTAATCAATAATTATCATTCAATGATTGGCTGCAGAGATCTGGACTTGAAATATGAGCTATTTGTCAGAGGGCAAACACAAATGTCTATAACACAAGCAGGTTCTCTGCTCTTGACCTATTAAAACTTTGTTTGCTATTTTACTTGCTGGTGAACAAGTCATGCAGAAAGGTGTTGAGGAAATGAGCCAGCGTGTTCCCCAGGTGATATAAATGCTTTATCAAACTGATCCCTGCCTTGTTATGTAAACTATACCAGGTACCGTTCGTTTTAAACAGAGAGATAAACAGATCTAATATGCTTCAGGGCGTCATGCTTTATGCATGAACTGCTTTTTATTTTTATATTAAAGATTTTCCTGACACAACCCTTTGCAATGAAGGAAAGCTCCAATATAATGTCTTAACTACAACCACTGCAGCACCTGCAAGTTCAAAGTACTGAGACTGATATTCCCTGATCAGATAGTCCCATGTTAACCTATTTAATTAATTCTTAATAAACAATTAATTTTTTAGTGAAATACCTCTTGCAATGAGAAAGTCTCTCTCCAAAGATAAATCAAGCAATCCTCTGAGAAGGAATTTATAAATAACTTGGTCTGTCTATTTACAATATTTAGCTACCTACCCTTTGCTTTCCCTTGCCTGATTTATCATTTGTTTTCTTATTTATTTTACAATTTTCAACCTGAAGTGATATCAGACAGAACATTCCTAACCTTTTCAGGAGTAATATTCAGTTTCTTTTTATAGCAATGGGATTAAATTCTACTTTCAGTTTTCATGGGAGCAAATGCAGAATATCACCAAAAATTTCAGTTACTTAAAATTTAGGTCCATAAAGAAGACCAGGATTTAGTCAACTGTCTTGAATTTGAGAAATGCAAGATGAACGTGAACATATTTATTCTCTCATTTAAAAAAAATGTGCCTAGAGAATGTTACAAGGATCCACTTTAAGAATTGTGTACACTTTTACTGTAAAAATGATTTAAAAATTCCTTGGTGTTGGTTTAATATTCAATACCATACTCTGAAATTTTAAGGATAATTATAGAACCCCACTCCTTTAGAACTGTATAAGATGAAAAAGGAAAAAAAGTCTTAGGTGGATTGTCATATACACAGAAATATTTTTTTATCCTACCTAAAATAAGATTTGAAGTACACTTCCCAATCTGAGCAGAGCCCTTAACTATAGAGTCACTGGAGATACCCTTGTTATTTATCTGCTTCTACAAACAGAATTGTATGAATGCATGAATGTACATACTAGTCCAGATATACATATGTGTATTCAAATGGCTTTTGCACAGCTTCCTCATAAGTTTCCATTGACTAATTAATTAAAAATAGTTGGTCAAAATGGTTTATAGGGCACTACTTGTATTATACTCAGCACAACAGCTGTAATAACTCTCAGGCTGATAAGACTAGCAGGTTTAGTCTGCCTCAGTTCACATCTTCAAGGCTGAAAAAATTTCACTACCTAATAAAAGCCTTTGTTTTAGCAAGCACATATGCACAAAGATAGTGCAGACCCCATGATTTTAATGCTGAAGCCATCTAATTAACAAGTTAAAACTGGATAATATAACAGTCTTCACTAACAGTCTGGTTTGTTTTTATTCATAATGTAATATTTACTTTTCTGGGTACACAATGCCTTCCTTCTCTTTATTCCATCTGTAACTCAAAATAGAAAAAGTAATGAAATTTAACTATCCATAAGTCTTTGTTGTGAAAGGACTGAATTATAACTTTTTAATTTAGTCAAGTAAAGAATTATTACAGTAGGACTCTAGGGCAGGAATGTGTTAATAAAATCATACTCTCTGCCTTTTCATTTAAAATAATCCCCTTGAGCTGATTAAATGAAATATCACTTGTTTAATAACTGACAGAACATTATTTTTAAGCAGAAATGTTTTGCATATCTTCCTATCCTGATTTTAATTCTAGGCACAAAGTAGTGAAGGCACTGACATCACACAAAGGGAGTAGAGTTTAGCACTTGGATATAGTTTGTCCTGTCATAGTGGCATCTATAATTTAGTGTGAAGCAGTGAGGTAGACAGAGCATTATCATTAGAAATCATCCTGAACAGGGATATAAAACACAGTCGCAATAACACTTGTCAGGAAGGTGACTGCAGTCAAAACTAATATCCAAGAGTTTCAAGATAAATGCTGACACTGCAGCCGTCTTACAAAGACTATTATTGCTCAAAAAAACCCACCCCAAAATGAAAAAAAAACCCAAAACCCAACCGTGAACCTTCCCCAGAGAGAACAAGTTAGAGTGAAGTTTGTATCAGGGGCGGCATAAACGTAGTAAGATTTATGGTAAATTAGGCTTTCTAGCTTAATGACTTAAAGCAACTTCTCCCTCCACCCTCTCCTCATTATCTGGAATATATTAGTGCAATACTCAGAACAGGTGAGTAACTCTGCTGCTTCCAGGTTCAATCCCTCTCTCTGCTGCCCACTTCCTCAGCTTTTTTATTCCTCAAAACCCACTTGATTTTCTTATCCTTATCTTTGTCTTGGAATGCTGATGTGATTTTATAGTCTTTTCCCACTGATTTCATAACTGCAAAGCCATAAGGAATCCCCCAAATCATGACTGTAGCTTTGAAACTTGGAAGTAGTAAGTATATTAATGTCACTGTGTTTGTTTCTTTGGCACTCATGATGCACCATACACAGATGCACAAGAACGCTGCCCCTTTGGTGCACTGATTCATAGCACGACATCTCTACAGGTGTACTGCAGGACAAAATGCAGGTGTGGTGTGCAAGGTGTTTCTCCTGCTACAGGCAACCCGTCCTGAGCAGAGACACAGCATAGACACCATGGTTTGAGTGCCTCTGGAGCGCAGCATTCCTGGTTAGGTGACTTCCAACAGTGGTTAACACTGCTGAGAAATGGGAGCAAAATCCGCTCAAATTGCTAGGCTCTGTTCTAGGCCCCAGCCATTTTCACTGCATCAAGTATTCTGAGTCTGATGTTGTTTATATAAGAACCACCATTTTCCAAGGCCTACTACTTTCTGTCTGAAGAAAGCAAGCAGGAGATTCTTCAGAGAAGACCTAAGTGTAATGTGGGAAGTGATCAGCTAGCAGAATCTCTTGAGCTCTATTATGCAGTATTATGTGGTTTTATAGAAACTCAACCACAACAGAATAAGGCTAATTTTGTATCAGTTTAATGCATATTTAATTAAAAATATAGGAGAGTATGGGTCACTGTTACTACAGAACTTAAGAGGACTGCTTGTTCAAGAATTTTTATCTGATTATAGAAAACAAAAAATGTACCTGGAAAAGAGCCACAAAACCTGTTGTGCACCATAGATAATGTGCACATAAAAGACCTTTCTTCCTAAATTACCAATTGGCATCCAAATTGACTGGAAGCACAATACACTGCTCTATATAAATATTGTAACTGAAATTAAAAGGGAATGCTGTCACCATATACTAATGCCCACATACTTTAGAATTCTTGTCTGCTCTTGACTGCAGGGTTAGATTAGTGGCAATGAGTTCCACACATCCAGAGCACCTGACAAACATGCCTCCTTTTACCAGTTTTCCTGATCTTCCATATGAGTTTTACTAAATGGATTTGTCCCCTTGTAAAAATATACCTAGGGTATTATAAGGAAAATTATTCCAGTCTTTTGCATCTTTCCTCAGAAAGACATATTCCTATACCTCAAATAATGTCTGCAATTCATGTCTAAAGCCATTTCATACTTCTTGTATAATGTCATATGTATGTTAATTGAAACAGCACATATAAACCCACATGATTTTTAAAAGTAATTTTAGTACTGTTTTCCACAATATTTTTGTAGATCAGGAAAATGTCTCTCTCCTAGGTATTCATTATCCTGCAGGTTTCTGCCCACCATTTTACATGATTTTACATATTGTGTATTTTTTAGCAAACTGGGCATTTCACCTTTCTTTCATATTTTTTGTTATATACCATTTATACCCCACAAATGTATCAGCTTGTTTGGATATCTTCTGTTTTGAAATCTCAGGTTTTGCATGCAGTTGTCTTAGTGAATAACTGTAAAATCTCAGTGCCAGTTTAGACTAATAGAAAGAACATAAACTATCTTTAACATAAACTGTCTTTATTACATGTAAATTCAGTAAACTGAGCAATTCATTTCTAACTACCAATCCTACCATAGCCTGCCTATTTTTTTCCCTCACACATCACCCAATATACTTTTCAGTCTTGCTCTTAGTTCTCAAAATTACCACCTTGCAGTCAATTGCATGGTCTTGACATACTCCTGTTGTCTTTACTGTGATGAATTTATGGTTTTTCTGCAAGATTGGATTTTCCCAATAACCTCAGAAATTTCACCATTTAGAGTCACTACCACTCTTAGTAAGTTCACATCTGATGTCATTCAGTTGTCATTACTTAAATGAGTTTCATGATGAATTTATGGATTAGTGGCTAATGAATCTACAGATTATGGTTTCCCTGTATTGGCTATATTCAGCTCTTTCCTTTATTCAGGATATCCCTGTTTACTTGGAGTAGTGGCGATTTGTGATGTGAATAATTCTACCTACACCCTGATATTGAACAAAATCATATTAGAGGCTCAACTATAACTATTTTTGCACCAACATCTTTTATAATATGAAAGATCAAGGTAGAAAACAGACCCACCATTTCTGTGTGCTAAAACCCACAAATGTTTTAAGTATCAAGAAGTGTTCATTTAAATCTTATCAAGGTATACAATTTTTTGAGTAGTCAAATGCATCCACCATTATCTTTCAGCTAGATTCTGTGACTCTTTTTGTTTCCCTCAATACTGATCACTCATTGCCCTTCTCCTGGCCAATGTGTCTGAATATGCACCACATGTGTCCCTGCCTGCTTAAGAGTTGGTATTTCTACACATACACATATTAAAGTATAGAAGAAGCAATTTTGAAGTCTCCATTCTGATATCAAATTATCCCATAAAGATGTCATGATCAGTAAGATCTAGCATTATCCATGGTCTCCAGCTGGTGGTATTTTTTTCAATAATGCCTTCTTCTATAAAATTTAAAATAAATATAACATATGTTTGAAATTATGCGGCTCAGAGCACAAACAATAAAGTGTGCAAAATCTTTTTTTGGATGTGTGATCACTGTTAGTCAATAATCACAAAGACTTAAAAAACATAAGGTGTCAAAACCTGCCTGCTTCATTTGCAGCACACATACTGTGCAGTGTAGGAACACTTACAAACAGATATTGGTAGGAGACAATTACAGATGTTTAAAAAAACATATTTTCCTTATGTGTAGGTATGAACCTGCCTGTAGACTGTAGAGGAAACCGTAACTTCTCAGTTTGCTTCTGAGAAAAGAAAACTCACAGTTCAAAAGTAGGATAAGTTATAGATATTAAATGGGAGCTATGAAGCAAACATATACTGAATTTCTTTCCTAGCAAAAAAGAGTTTGGATTTACAGAAAATTTACTTTCCTTCATGGCTTGAAAACTACATTACATAAAAAAAATTAAGTTAGATGGAGAGGAATAAATTTAATCAAAACACTGTTAGATAAAATAACCAGGATTTACGAGCCTGCAGCAGCTACTGCCAAAACAAAGCTGTTGTGATTTACCAAAGCTAACAAAATTCCTTGTTTAAAAATCCAAAGGTAAGAATCAAACAAAACTTTACTAAATTATCTATAGAATTTAATGTGCCAGACTACTTTGTTGCTATGAATTTATCTAGTGGATTGTTTAACGCCATGTTCTTATTGTCTAAAAAACCCTGAAAAGAAGAAAAATTTACCATGTATTTGTAAGAGGTCATGAAGTTAAAGAGAATGTTCACCCCACTGCAACTGCATAAAATTATGCATAACACTGGAACGATTTCATTACAAAAGTGAGAAATTTGCATTGTTTATAATGGGACCATGATTTGGCTGCTCAGCTTCTACCAGATTTGGATTTTGGAGTAAGAACAGCTGTTGCAAAATATCTGGGAAGATCCCAGAGTGGAGGAGAGTTCATTTGGGCATTAGCATTGATAACTGTAAAAATAAAAATATATGGAATCAAAGATGCTACCATTTCTCTCAATGTATCCTAAAATTATCATTGATCAAAAAAAATCACATTCCAGTCCAATTTGATCTGTTTCTTGTAGCATATAGAATAAATAACAAAGTACCTTAGATGATTTTACAAGTATTAAACGAGAGAGAGAGAGGTGTGCTAATCAATTTCTTTTATTTGTTCTTTTGCCTTTATCTTAACGCAGAAATAGAAAATAAATCATAGTAACTATATTTCTCAGAAGTTAGTATCATTTACTTTCAATAGACTCAGTAACACTGTTTAAGCCTTGAAAGCTAATAAACATGGATTTGTAGAATTAAAAATATCGAACAACTGGAGAAATAGCTACTCACAAAATTAAAGTTTTATAGTCCAAAGCTGAAGACTGTGTTCCATGGTTTAAATATTTCATACCTGATGTTTTCAGACTCTACTACAGTGTGAAGTTTGATTTCGACTTTTCAGCACAATCCAAATTTTTCAGTTTGTCCTAAGAAAGATATCCCATGTCTACCTACAAACTTTGATATGATTAATACAAGCTTTCTGTATGACATGCATTAAAGGAAGCTTGAACTTGAAAATACGCTCTGATATCACAGCGTAAAATCAGTAGATGTTACTGCCTAAAAGTAAACCCAGCATAGCTTCTGGATAGCAACTGCCATACAAGTCAACTAATATTTCAGTCATTTTCTCTTCCACAGAAGTTGTTTCTGACTATGCTTCGTATTTATATTCAAGGTAGGAGTCAGTCTTTACATCTGCAAACCAAGATACCACTTTTTCTTTTCTTTTTTTTTTTTTTTTCCCCTGTCCAATTAAGGCCAATGTACTTTGCTGGGGCTATCAAAAGTAGCAATTATGAGGACATCTATGACCAGGAGCCGTTTCTATTAAAATGCATCAACTGATTAAGCTGTAGCAGTAATTGGAGAGAAATAAGTTCACAAGTGAAACTTGTTGTTTGAATTAACACATTGTTTCGGTGTTATGGCTGGATTTAAATGCCCTAATTTGGTAATTAGTCTTGGTGATTTCAAAAGGTCTTTGGCAAAACCCAAAACTGACTCCACACATTCAAAACCTATGGCTGTGCTTATTTACACCAATTAATTATCAAGGCTATTGTGTACTGTTTTCATTGATATCAAAAGGACTACTGGTTGGGTAAGTTGCCAGACAAATGCAGGTTAATGGAACCAAAGAAGACAAAAATGCACAAGATATGTTAAAGAGAGGCAAGGATATTACCCCATGTCTATATACAATGCATCTAGAATCACAGACTATTAAAACATAAGCATATTAGAATACAAAGATATCAGTTCCATCGGTGAAGATAAAATGAACTCAAGAAACTTGCATAGCAAACACTTCCATAAGTAGTTGAGAAATGGTAACTCAAAATCCATGACTATTAACTATAAGACTGCAATACTGTAGGGAACTCTCCTGCTCTGGCAGGGGGATAGATAAGTTGACCTAATGGCTCTTTTCCATTTCTAATTTCTCTGATTCTATTAAGTCTTGGTATTTTCAGAAGAATTCAACTGCTTTCCAGGGCCGCTGAGACATGAGAATGTAGGCAATTCCTTCCTGTAAATAACACTACTTTTCAAACAGTAAAAATGGAGACTAGGAGGGGACATTAAGCCCAGTTTAATAAATTCTAAGCTCGGGCGCAGCAGAAACTCTTTTTTCCCTATACTTTTCCTACAGGAGTTTAATTAAGATTGACAAAGCACTAACTTTAAATCAGAAAGGAGATTCTTAGATCCATTTTGTTGTCAAATATGCTTTCCCTGCAAATGGCAGGAGTAACACATATCATTTCACTGATAATGTTTTAATATCCTGCATTGAATAAAACTTTTTTTTAATCAAGTTGCAATGGTAGCACTAAACTACACAAGGGGCTTGGGGGTTGCAGATGGCTGCATTACTCTAAATGTTCAAGCTTGACTGACCCATTTCATCAGCACTGTCAGAGCCTTGCACTGATACATGTTGACAACATTTAATCTTAAAAAATTGAAAGAAATGAATTAATATGCAAATTTCATCAGCTTTGTAATAAAAATGTCCTTGAAAAAAAACAGAGAACATGACCCCCAAGGAATAGTGTGAATTATCCCAGCTCAATTCTTTAAGTTAGTCAGAGGTATGTGGGTCCGCAAGGAAATCAGTGCAGATTTGACTTGGAAATAATTATGATGAAGAACAAAACACAAGCAGGTTGAATAAATGTAACAACTTGGGAAAAAGTCTTAGTCCTGTTTGTTATTCACTTTGAATTAACAGGATTAGGTTTGGTTTTTTGAAAATAAAGGAAAACCACCATGTAATTCTAACACCTAAGTAATGTGAAAACAATTTTTTCTTGCCATCAATTTTAGTAGGTATTAGAAACAGCTCTTGGAAAAACAGATTTTTTTTTTTTTTCAGAATGGTATAGCTTTTGGTACTGAGTAACTTAAGCTGCGATATTCTGTTTGTGTGTGCAAGTTGGGTAAATACTGCCATTCCTTCAAAAACAGACATCTGTGTGCAAATCAGGAAGATGAATGGAAATTTTCCTGGACATAGATACTGACAAGATAGGAAACAACCATCTCTAGAAAGGAGCAAAAATTCAGGTATTTCTTTTAATGAGATAAATGCTTGCATTACTAAATAAATATTTTACATTTTGCAATCTGGCATACATTATTTAGAATTACTAAACAGCTGACTGCAACAAGCAAAGTTTTCATTTTGATTGTCATTATTTGAAGCAGACTTCAAATTTTGAAGGATTTGGCAAGCATGAATGAATAGGAAGCAGCTTCTTCTTAACTCTGGTGAGTTGAATTCAGGTGTGTAGAAATCAAATTCTGAATTACCAATGTTTACTTCAGTGAAGTCAAGCAAAGTTCTGAGAAGTCAGCAGGTTCCTAGATAATATTTAAATGGTCACTTTGTAGGAGTGTACCCACTGGGCCCTTATTTCATACTTCTAGTGTCAGTTGTACTATTTCCATAGCAGTAAAAAATCTACAGCCAGTGCCCTGCTCAGCTCCTCTGTCAGGCAATCACACCGTAGTTTTCCCACTTCCTTTTTGTTTAGGGTAGAAAAATTTTTCAACATAGGGTTTGCAGGAATTAACTGTAGTTATACTCCTTGGAAAAGAGGTAGTCCAGGTCAACATCTGTTAACAGCATGTTTTCAAAATCAAAACTCCTCTACACATGAGCAACCTCCAGCCTGGAAAACAACACAGTCTTTCAGAGACTCTAAAGTAAGTTGACTGATTTTACATTTCCATGGAAGACAGACATACTAAAATACAGACTATGATCAACCAAATGAATCTATTATGTCAGCTTTCATGGTTTTCTACAAAACCATTTTAAGTTTCTCCTTTCTCTTCTAATCTACAATCAGTAAAATCCTACTTTTATAGTGCCCTTTGCACCTGTATGCATAAAATGAATAACCTTGCAGTTTAATTATGCAGTATCTATCAATTTTGAAATGATATAAAGTTGCAGATAGAAAAAGAATAAAACCTCTTTAAGAATCCAAAATTAATATATGTCAAACTCAGGCTAAATCTTAATCTTCTTGCAACATTTCTCTAAAATAGATGTTCTTTTATCACCTGGCATATCAAGACCCACTGGAAAAAAAAAAAAAAAAGCATTTGGTTAACATGCTGTGGAACAGCACTCTCTTTTCCACCTCACTTCAGGCTATTCTTGAAAGATCTGAACAGTTGTATAATAATGAAAAATGTGCAATACTTGTGGGGCATTGCTTGTGCACACATACCTCCGCCCACGCATTCATCATTCTGCAGGTATTGTCAGTGAAAGTTTAATTGCATAAACACTCTGTAACTGTCCTGTCATATTTCTTGTCAGTCTGGATTCCCTCTCCGGGCTCACTATCTCACAAAACTATAATTGAATTGCTACCAAATCACAAGAGGGCCCCAAAAAAATAAAATCTTTATGAATAGAATTTGTTTCCTATCAGCAGATTTGACAAATTGTGGCAGAGGAAGGGCCTTAGCGATAATTTCTGAGTTTATTCTAAATCCAGTTATTTGCTGTTTGCTCTTATCTGTTCTTTAGAATTTTAAAGCCCCAGTGAGAAAGAATCCCAAACAGCTCAACAGTAGTATTTTTCCAGGTCCTGAAGAGACCAGTAGTAAAAATAAATAAAATAAAATGCTGCCTTAGCCCTGGATAAATATTCCTTAAACAAAAGATAACATTAATTAATTCTGAAATACAGTGAATATCAGCCAGCAATATCTTTCATATCCCCTCACAGTCACTTTACTTACTCAGGTCAAAGGACAAATATAAATTCTGCAAAATATCTTGGTTTGAATGTGTAATCTATGCCCATATTACTACTTTTTCCCATGTAGTAGTTCCCTGTACATTCAATTCCTTAGTAGATAATGAAGGTAATGACCAAATAAACTTAACACAAAGGTGTGACACATACTTTGTTGGTGCACTGTGAAACTGGAATGCAAATTAAAATATAACTTATGTTAATATTTTCAGAAAAAATGCATCCCATTAGACTAGAAGTTGCTCATTTTAAGTTGAAGTTGATATTTTTTCTGATATGCATTCTGATTTTATTCTAAGCAAGTCCCAGTAAATGGCAGAAAATTATAACTCTAGCAGAAACCTTGAAAACATTGTTCATTCCACTTCAAAATTTTATTAGCAGCAGGTGCATTAGAAACATATCCTAATGAATAACTTTTAAATGGGACAGAACTTCAGCTGGATTGACAACTGTCTGATTGTTTATGTTTTTTAAATGTGCTTATCAAAATCACATAGGATTGATGGGTGTTTTTAGGTGAAGTTATGTTTTAGCAAGAGACTTAATTTAGGACTAAGGTTAAGGCTGAGGATAAATGAGTGCATTAGATGATTAAAGAACATTTGTCTTGTTGGACACTTAAGTAATTTGTTTATGACACTTTCAAAACAAGCTGTAAAAGAAGAACAAAAAGCTCAGGTTTAACTAGTCTCTCTGAAACACAAGCCCCTAACTAAAATCAATTGTTTTTATGCAGAATTAAAAAATGCATCAAATTATTAAAGTTGTGGTTCCAGGGTACACGGTTTAAGCGCATGTGATGAAAATATTTAAGATACTATTTTCTACCTTTTTTTTTTTTTTTTTTGGTGTATTTTTTTATTCTTTTGCTGGTTGAAATCTCTGACAGTGTTTATTCTCTGTTGAAGAGGGATGGAGTTGCAGAGTGGCAGAATAAGATTTCTCACCTCTTTGAAAAAAGTCTTATTAAAGATTATTTTTACCTTGCTTTTACAATTTTTTTTAAAAATAGTACTAGAATTATTTCAATATTCTTTCTAGGAGATAAAGTGTTATTATAAGAAATGGATGCCTTGGGAGAAATACAATAGGAAACCTGAAACTAAAGCGTTTGATCTTTTGTACATAGGTCACTGATTAAGATTTCATTTAGGTAAGCAATTAATTAGCATTATCATTTGGTGGCTTATTTGGGCTGGATTGCGGGACAACACTTCCCATGCCAAAAAAGTCCATGAAAATGGACTCTAATTGGCACTGCTTCATATATTCACAGGAAAACATCTGGAATTTGGGCAGGGCCTGGATTGTGAACTGCTTTGCCACCCCTACAGAAAGGCACTGGAGAACAGCAATGCAACAGCATGGGAAAGTCTACACTGCTGGTGCCCATGCTGTACGTGTTCTGTGGGTAAACAAACAATTTCATTCCCCAGGGCAGTCTCCATCTGGCACCTATCATCAGAATGAAATTCACTTGAAAAAAAAAAGAAAACGGAAACTCTGTTATGATGATAGCACAACTACATCTTTTCATTCAATGTTCTACAAAACCTTGAAGGGTAATGTGCTTTGATAGGATATAGTTGATGAAATAATTAATCCTAATCACCTACAGTGAACTAGATTAGTACCGTGGTTCAGTCTTGCCACATTAGCACCCAATAAATGTCCAGTCCTGGAAGGGAGCAGGCAGCGTGAGGCTCTTCAGGAGCATTCCCACAGATAGTTTATGGGTCTGGGCAGTAGCCTGCCTTTAAAAAGCCTTATCTTTGTGAGTGGTGTGGAGGAAGATCACCATCACCATTGCAGGTGGCACTGCTGGGCCCCTGGGCTGCCCCCTCACTGTACTGGGCACTGTGCAGGCACAGAATGCACGGCTCTCTGATAGCTGACCTGCTGCTGGAGGGGTGACCAATTCACACTCGAAACATCAGCACTCAGTGGCACAGAGCACTCAAACAAGCAAATGGATTCTTTAGCTGCCCTGCAGCTAGTTGAGCAATTCACCCTGGTAAAAAAATGTAAAATATAATAAAGTCAGAGAGACAGCACACCCACTTTACCTGGTGATAAACAAATAGAGATGATAAAGTTAGATGACTTATTCAGAGTGGTCGTATCCTATTCACAACTGAAAACCAAGGAGTATCTGTGACAAACTGCCTGGGAAAAGCTTCAGGAACTGGTAGCAACAAACCTTTCACATGGAAGCAATATTTTCAGGCTTTTCCCAGTGTGACCATGAGTAAAATTGTTCACTGGAGGCAGACATTCCTTTTGGCCAGTTCTGCCTTTTGTGATCTCTGCCCCCCACAGAGCTGAATCGATACCAAGTAATATCATCCTTTGTATCTCTGCTGTTTTGTGTATATAAAGAAGATAGAATTGTGTAATTTTGACAAGAACAAGGTTTTAGTCTGTAGTATGATGAATTAAACATAACTGACTTACAACAAGCCAAGAGCTTTAAGCAGTCAAGTCTGATCTGCTCGAAATCTCAGATTATTAAGCATCGGTACTGTTCTGCTCTGCTCTGAAAAGAAACAGCCTATCCATCTCCAATTAGAAGTATAATATTTGAAAAACAAGTTAATATCAATATAGCTTAGGTAGGTAAAGACTGTAGTGCCATTTTATTTTAGAGAGGAACACAAAAAAATCTTAAAATTATTTGTTTAAACATAAAAATTTCTGGGCTTTTAACTCTAAAATGAGAAATAAACAAAATGTGTAGATCATAAAATAAATACTAAAATAATAATAAAAATAAATTATTTTGTGATCTACATTTTACTCAGAGTAGGCATCAAAAAATCTGTCAAAAGAAAAAGAAACCCCTACAGCTAAAAACAGATATAATGGATATGGTTAATGATAATTACTTTGGAAAGATATACAATGTCATGGAGCAATATTTAGAAAGAAGAAATAGGAGGTTGGAAAGACAAGATGGCTGGTGTGGGCAAGAGTAAATGACATATGAATTTTTAACAACAGGATGGGGGAAAAAAACAATGTAATTTAAGGCTATATAGGTGAATATGGTGACAGAGTAAAATTATTCTTCTGTTTGGGAAAATGTGGCATTCATATGAATGAGACAAAACTGAATGAGCTGATAGCACAAAATAAGACCTATGAAAAATTTCAGAACAAAGCACTTGTGAGGGAAGGACAAAATTATCATTATGGTGGTGTGCAAAAATGTATGGAATAAACTTTAAATGAAGATGTAGACTATCACAAGTAACTGTGAGAAGATGGAAACACAATTACTCTGATTTTTCCAAACTCAGCTGAATGATGGAGAACAATCCCACATTAGACTAGGGATACTCAGGAAGATCAGTTAGTCTTATTTCTCACAACCCTTCAGCTGACATAGGAACATACTCCACTGGAACTGCCACACACACATGATCAATGAAACAAAAATCTTGACCTCAGAGCCCAAATCAAATAGATCTGAAAAAAGCAGTTGGGGAAATCAATACAAGCAAGTAGACACTCTCCAGCCTACTTTGTCTATGTGTTTCTCTCTATTGAGGGAGGGAAGGAGTGCAGTAGAAAGTCCATGCAGTCTCCAATCCTCCTGCCATATTTTTAATTTCTTCTTGCCTGTTCCCTAAGAGCTTACAAACTACTCTAGCTACTGGTCTGTCCAGAGTGCAACAGAGATTCTGCTGGTTAGTCTTCCTGTTATGGAAGAGTCAACAGAATTTCTGCTTGAAAATCAATTTTGATTAACACATATATGTGTTTATCACAGTACATGGGGATCAAACGATAGCAAAGGTAGATTATTCTCCTTTTTACACTGGTTTGGAATTTGACAGTATACTAAATACACTTGCAATAGGTGATTTTACATCTTATCATGTACACCTTATATGTACATAAATATTTATGTATACATACGCACGCTTACATACATACACTGTATTTAGGCACTTTCAAGTACATTTCTGTCTAGTGGACCTACTCTATGGCCTAGTTTTGTTAGAGACATATTTCATCTTCAGTCCAGCAGATAACAGTGCCAAGTTGGATTTTTCCCTATTTACTTTATATAAAGTTCATTCATGGAAATGAACTATATAATTACTTGATATACCTTAAACACAAATTCTACATTTACCTTCCATTTATTAATTGTGACTAAAGACTACAGAGATTCCCCTTGTGTAGAATGCCAAATTATTGCAAAATTTGGTAGAAAGAAGAAAAGATGCACTTATTCTAAGAACCCATTTCTATTTTAGAACAAAAGCTTACAAGTTCATCCTGAAGGATTAACTATGGCGGAGAAACCTAGAATAATATAAACCTAAAGCCAAATTTAGCTCTGTGGTAAACAGAGGAAGCTGAGCCATGATTATTAAAATTAGGAAAAAATCTATCCTCTTGCAATGACAGTTACACAAATCCCAGGTTAACAGGCAGAAGAAACGACAATGTTCTTAGGAAGAGTCAAATCCAGACATCTCAACCTCACCAGTATATGATTACAGAATAAATAAAATTGTCCTGCAGCTGAAGATTTGTATTTATATCATTGGCATGACTATTGTACCTTTTAAAGCTAACTTGTGGCTGAAATGAAAGCAAGTTTTAACATTAGCATGCATACGGGTCACTCTGATATTATTCTACCACATAATGATTCCAGAAATCTCTGAAAGATTAATGATGATCACATAATTCCATAAAGTCAGCACTATATATGTAGAAATATATTGGTAATAAAAACCAGTCACTGTTGTGCCTTTCCCCAGTTGGGGATCTCTCACTTTTCTTTGATTTCTAAAGGCTTCAGATCAATAACTGGAGTGACATTATTAACAGCTCCCTCAACACCTTGGCCAGCACTAATATTAAATCCATTATACCTTCTGTTTGACATTTGCAGTACAGCAGAAAGTGCTGTAGATACAGTCAAGCTGCCTTGGGAATGGGGTTGGATGCAGGGTTAGTGAGATGGCTTCCCTGGCCTGACTCTAAATTCATCTCATTGATAGAAAACTTCAGCTGTTCAGAAAACTACACTAGGCAGTAAATAATTCACCTGTCAAAGTGGGTAAAAAAAATAAAAATCACTTTCAAGCTGTTTTTGAAATACATTACCAAAGGGTCTTCAAAAAATATTTGACATTCCTTATTGTCATCACGTTTACAAAATTTAATAGGTATCACAACACACATCACAGTGTTTCCAAATGAGCGCTTTACTAGTGAATGACGTTGGAAACATAGACAGTTGCTTGGTTTGTAGTTTTAACTTTCACAGTAAGTTTTTTAAGGCATTTATTGTACATTGTAGGCATCATGCAATAATATAGCTCAATCAACCTGAGCAAAATTGTCAGACAAATTAACTGGTAATTCTCAGGGTATTTACACTGGCATATCTTATATCTGTATTAAATTCCTCAGCATGCCCACTCACTGTGGCATTCCCTAGACTTCAGTTCTGGTGTTCTGGCTGAGCTTCATTCAGAGCAGAGCATGACACAGGAAGCTCTGTCTAGGATATCCTTAAATTCCTATTTGTGACCCCTTCAGGGCAACTTAGAGTAGGTCACAGAACAGTGATGTTTTTACATGACTCCCCTCTTTGTACCTCTATCTGACACCAGGAATTGTGAACCTGAGCTGTTCGGGGATGGGTGTTCTAGGAGTCTGGAAATCAGTCAGAAAGAAATTGAAAATTCTAGTAGACTATCATTGCTGGTGCACAAGAATGGACTGAAAATATATGTAGTGGCTGTGGGCTCAGGTTCATCCTGACACTATAATTCCATAGTCTGCTTTCATTTACTGTAACTGGTTCTCCTAACTACACTTCTAGTATCTGTCCAACTAAAAGCTGCAGAGAGAAGGATGAATAAACAAATGAAAACACAAACATAAGCAGAAGATGGTGGCACTAGATGGGGTGAAGAGCAGCTCATCAAAATACTCTTTGACCTCATGGAAGATTCTGACACAGAGTTTAGGAAACAACCTTGCTTAATAGAAAAAAATAAGACAACAGGATCAACAGGTTATGTAGCATATTCTCGAGTACTGTGACTTCACAAGAAGTGAAGGTCTTGTGACAGCGCTTGAAACCTTGCTGCAATGGGAGGCAGCCATCCCTGTGATGGGACTAAGGCTATCCCAGAGCAAGGCTGCAGTCCCTTCATGTCCCTTTAGCATAGTATGGGCTTACCTTCCCTGCCGTTTTTATACATAAGGGACTCTGACACAAAAAACTGAAGATTCCTGCTGAGATGATTTCAAAGGTGTCTGCTTGCTACATCTCTGCCAGCTTCCTGCCTAAGGTTGCCAAGCATGGTGTGCCTGCTTCTCAGCAGCTGCTATTCACAGTTCAGATTAGCCACTAGTAAAACCACCTCTGATTTTGGCTAATATTAGCATCCTGGCTGTGAATGTTACAGCTGACAAGTGACAGTGCCCATGCTCTTCCCTCTTGTGTAGTGGCACTAATCTGTGGCAGAGGTCCCAGTGTGTAAGCAGGGCAATAACCTCCTAGGTGCCTTTAACAAACTCTAGAATCTCAGTCCTAATAAACCATTCTTGTATGAATGTGTGATCAAAGAAAAAACGTGAAACAAAAATTGACGTGGATGTCTCCAAGGTTCTGGGCCTATGCTGCTCTTTCAGTTTTTATTACCTGTGCCGACAGTAAACCCTTTCCCTGGTAAAAGGACAACTACAACACGTAGAGGAGTGCCTTTTACAGACATGGACAACTCTGAGCAATAACAGCTGTCTCCTTTTAATTCTTTTGGATATTTTCCCAGATTTGAGGCGAAATTTGCAGCAGGGGAAAGATCTATGCTGCTTTAGCACTTCTGCTGGGAATACCCAAGCCAACAAATCTGCAGCTTGCTTGGGTGTGTCAACAGGTGCTGCAGTCTCAGGAGGTGCCTGGCACGTAGGCATGCATGAAGATTCAGCAAGGGTCAAAAACCCACAACCTTCTGGCAAATGTACTAATTCCAGCCACAAAGTGGACTGCTTATATTCTACTACTTGAATAGGTTATATAAATAATGAGAAAATACTCAAAAGAAAGATTCCATTTCTGCATACGTCTGCTGATGGCCAATAAGAATGCAAAATGAGTGAAACCAGAACCCTCTTACCTTAACTGAAGATGGATGGGGCATTAAAGCTTTATAAGAAATATTTCCTACAGCCTAACTCAGTCTGAGGGCAGGACCACAAGGAAGTTCAGTGTTCAGTGAGGTGTCAATGTAATTTTATGTTTTTAATTTCCTCGGTTTTGAAATTGCCCAAAGAAACAATTTAATTGCTATGCATGTTATAGTTTGAATACTTCCAGCTGGGCTTTTAAAATACACATTTTACTGAAATGAACAGGGTAGAAAAGAAGTAGGTCTCCTTACATTTTACTTGTAGTGTTTGGTAACAGCATAATTTTATTGACCATTTACTTACTCTTTTTATATGCTCTTACTATTTTTGTCATTTTAATAGGAAAAAGATTTTAAAAGTGAAAATCTAAAAATCTAAAATTAACAGAATATTACTGGGATTCCATAATCATGGTTTAGTCCTGCCTCCATGGGTAGCTATCCTTGTGTGTGATGTCAATCCTAGCATAGGAAATGCTATTACCAAAATATATGTTCTGCTAAGACCTGAGAAAATAGAGTTGCAGTGACAGACCTTTCAGGTGCTAATCTGTTCCATCCCAAGTACAGGCAGTCAGCTCTACCAAGACATGTCCCAAGAAAATCTTCTGGTCTTTTTAGTATTGCTTACTCCTTCTGATTATCTGGAAAGTACCTCTTCTACCAGGTAGCAACTCAGAAAAAAAAAAAAGAAAAAAAAAAAAGAAAAAGAAAAATTTTCTTCACATCTGAGCGATTTTGCTTAATAGAGCAACTCTTTAACTTCTCATGTCTAACTGGCATGAAAAATCACAGAGATGATATCCAAAGAGAATTTGGGTAACGTGTGAGAAGGAGACCTTTTAAGGGAGTGGATTTGCAACCTTTACTATACTTCCAGTTCCCTGCTAGAATAACTAATGTTCTTTTCAACTCAGAGTTTAAGTGAAATGCTATAGACTGTACTTCAGGCACCCCATGGGTTAACTTGCTATTGTAGTTATTCTTTGACCAAAGTTCTGTCTGATATATTTTGCTAAGTTGTCTAAATCCTGGTGTAGTATTGATTTCTCCCTTTAAAAGCT
>NC_081249.1:155633706-155653706 GCF_030490865.1 Poecile atricapillus | reverse complement strand
GTAGACTGCAGCTTAAAGACATTTCCTTTTATATAATGTACTTAAAGACTTCAAAATTTTACTCCTTTTCATTCACTGTGGTTAAGGTTTCTGATTTCTCCTTTCTCTTATTACATCTTGTTTTCACAGCTTTTGGCTGGCAAACAGATACCAACAGTGATATCCACAGGCAGGGAACAAGCTGCAAGGCTGCATCTCAATGGTAAATCCCTGCCAATTATGTTAAAACTAATTATAAATCTCTTTCCTGTAAAATCATAACCCTAGCTGAAAATAATCCACATCCCAAATAGAACACGGGATACATTTTAAAATAGACATTTCCCCAAGGTTAAAGTTAATGTCTTGGTTGCACATATTCTCAGAAAATAAATAGTTCAGTTGCAGCAAGTAGTTTTAGTTTGGTTCATTCTAAATTCACACACCTTGACAAAAATCATCAGTGAAAACAAGACAGTTCGGTTTTAGTACCAAATCATACTCCAAGCTGTATTGCACTTTCAGGAGCTACATCAATCTGCAGTAACTATTTCATTCATCTGGTATTGTTACAGAGTGTAAATCAGGATTCATAAATGATCAGTTTGTATCCTTTGGGAGGGAGGGATTACATGTAAATAATCCCTTTAATGTACGCATCGCCTCTAAGCATTTCACACAGCAATAAATTGGTAAACTGAATTTGAGCAATTAAGAAATTAAATGAAACTAATAGAATGTGTATTTTAATATTTCTTGGTGGTTATTTGGGGATTAGTGAATATGAAAACAGCCACTCTCCTTCTGTATGAAGGTAAACTGCAGCACTTTGATAGTCTATCTGTCAGCTTTTCGCTATTGTATTTCAGTCACAACTCCTCTTTTGAAATTCTGCAATATACCTTACATTCCACAGTTGTATTATTAACTGCATTAAACTATGAAGTCTACGTACTCATTTCAACAGAAATAATCACAGATCCCATAGTGAATGGAAACGAGACAAACTACCCCTGAACATGCTACTTATAAAATGATTAACACAAAATGTTTGAGGCAGGAAGGCACCATGACAACCAGTCTTGCTTCGGTCCCCTCCACTCCACATCCACCTGCTCCCACCTCCCCAGAAAACAGCTGTGGTTCAAGGGCAGCCTGGACAGAAGTGAAATGAAAAGGCACATGCACAGGAATAAATGGCTCTAATAGAAGAAACACAGAAAATTATGGGTTTTATAGGGCAGGACGTTTATCAGACACGGCCTTTGGCTATCTTCCCTTGTTCTAAGGAAGCAAGGGAGAGACTCTGTTCTGAGAGGCTAATGGTGAAGGAATGTAAGGGAAATTCCAGCATTTGTTACAAGTATGTCATAAAAAGCAATGGCAAGGTTTATGACCACTGTAACAGAGTCCATACAAACAGAATTATTGATGTTTTGGATTTGGAATTTTACATGCATTCCATAAAAATAAACAAACAAAAAAAAGAGTATTTATTTTTCTGAATAACATTATCATTATTCATTAATTCATTGTTGTTACAAGATATTGCAAATAAATCTGTATGTTGTCAGGTTATGGACAGGTTAACTACAGCAGTGCTGTGAACATGAAAGATCAAAAAGAAAGCAATTATATTTCCCTTATCTGCATAAGGTTATAAGAAGAGCTGTGATCTAATTTATTTTTTCTTCCAATCTTTAGCTGAAATCAAGAACATTCAAAATTATACCATGACCTAGTTATACCATGGACTAGTGTGGCAATAACAACAGATATCCCTAGGAAAATAATTTCAACCTCAGATGACAAAAATCGAGAGAAACCATGAACAACCTATTACCCAGAAGCAGCAGTTTAATAGCGTACTTCATTTCAGCCTGTAGCCTAAAAAATACAGACTCTAAAAGGAAATAGTAGACCTCCAGAAGATTCTATATAATTGCACAGTTCAGGTCTTCTCATTAGCCAATTTACACTTCTTCAGATTTACAGCTCTGAATGTAACAAAATCTTTGTCACATGGTGCACTTAGGATTTTCACCCTTCAAATTAATTTCTTTTTCTCACTGGAAACTAATTCAATAGCACCCACCGAGTTTTAGGCTTCCATTTGCTGCTGTGAGAGCAGCCTTTTCAGGGCCTTACAGCCCAATACAACACTAAGTATGTGTCTGATGTTAAACCTCTGCTGAACTTTCCTCAAGGTAAATGGGATGCAAATGAATGTTTGGTTGTTTTGTTTAATATGGATGATCTCAAGCACCTTTGAACTGTTCTGCTGCCAGCTGCCACTTACCACTAACAGAGAAGTAAATTTTATAGGGCATGCATTGGGTCATTTTAAACTAATCTCTGCAAAAAGAATTCATTTGGAGTAAACCCCTGTCTGATAATGCCATCTCTGCAAGTTGGTTTGATGGGTGTAAGAAAGTGGGAGAAAAGCCCAAGGTATTCTAGCTGGCAGTGTAGCCACACAGCTTACAATTTACTTCCACAAACATATATAAAAACACAGCAAAATGAGCAGCTTGTGCTCCTATCATAATGTACAACCTCATGTACCTCATCTAATACCTCCATGAAAACCAAGCTGTATTGCTTCTGCTTCTTTGTACAACACTTTGCATGACTAAGAGCAGCAAGTGACAACGTTCTCCAGTTAACTGAGATTGATTATTGGTGCTTCAGCACATCCATAATCATGATGTACAGAGAGACAGAATTATTTTCATACACTGACCTGACTGGTAGAAAAAGCCTTCTTTTCTGACTGAACATGTAAAGGATGCATGCAATATGCTCTAGAGGAATGGGTACTGTGCGAGCTGCCAAAAGGTCTCTAGCTATACTCATGCATGCATGCCTCTGAGCAAGACAAGTCGTACATGCTGACTGCATTTGCTACTCCTCAGTCACAGTGGTCACCACTATAAAGAACATAAATTTACCAGTGGTTACCACTCTGCACAGTAGTATCTGAGATACTACTGTTTTACTGTGAACAATAGTGAGAATGTGAAAGAAGCAGAAGAACTGAGTGTGTTTCATGGTGGAAAGTATGGAAATTGTAGGTCTGGATTTTATTTCAGTAACATTGGTTTTACAGCTGGTTAACTGTACTGACTTCAAGAGAATTGCTGCAGATTGTTACTAATGAAGTGACTATAGAGTGTGAACCTCTGTATCTGCTTACAGCAGACTGTAACAGGAAACTGAAGATTCTATAGCAGAAAAATGGGTGAACAAATTTTTTCCTTTTCTTTTACAGCATATTTTTTAAAAGCCATTTCCCAAAATCTCAGAGGACTTAATATTTTAAAGAAGTCACTGTAATGCCATAAAATCTTGGAAGTTATAAAAATATCTAAGATACTGGGTCTTCGTATTTAGTAACTTCGCTGTTTGGTGAATAGCAGAACTATTTTGGAGTTTAGGTGAGTTTTCTAAATCAGAATCATCACATCTTTCTGGAGGATATGATTCCTGGGAAACAGACATATCAATAACGTTTCCTTTTCTTCCTTCCTGAGCAATACTGTCTAACTGTATTATTATTGCAACAACAAAAGTTAGTGTTACAGTAAATCTCATTTGATCAAATAGATTAAACAGTTGATTTTGAGGTTGTGGAAGTGGACAAGGCACTGCAAACTCCTTAATGTTTAAGGACTGATTAATTAAATACTTTTTAAGGTGAAATATGGTTACAAATAGCTCAGTAATAGAAGAAGCAGTAATATATCTATGCCATAATGAATTTTCTATATTAGGATTAACACACCAAATTGCAGATAGTTAAATAAGCATTTAAATTATTAATTTTCTCATTATTTCATTTTTCTCTAGATACTAAGCTCCATGTAACCCAACACGAAAGATTAGAGATGAAATATGAAACACAATATGAAAATCATCACACCGTACTACAATTTATAAAATAATACATCAAGAAGAAAGTGAAATACAATGAAATGTGGTATCAACATTAGAATTGGTTTTCCAGTGGACTAATGGGTATGATACCTCCCTCTTCATAACTTTTACAGATCACAGGACTTCTGAACTGCTTGGTCAGAAATGCTATGTTCTTTCGCGATCCATCTTACTTTCAATTTCAATTCACTTATCTCAAGGCCAGACACAGAAACTGAAAAACCTGAATAAAGTTTTGCATATGCCAGTAGAAAGAGGAGAAATAAAAACTTATCTTCAATACTGAATCAGATAGAATAAAAAAGACTTTCAATTACTGTACACACATGTATATACACACAGCAGTATGTAACTCATTTAGGAAAATGAGTTACAGGAAAAAAAATCCATGAAATTACAGCAATTTTCATTAAACTGCTGACATCAGTGGAGGCACTTTCAATTTAATCCAATGTGGGACTATAGAATGAGATTCAAATTGCCCTTTCAGGAAACAAAAAAGTCTTTACAGTGTTTCCCCAAAGGCCAGGGTCAAGTTTTCAAAAGCAGCCTTTGATTCCAGATGCTCAGCCCGAGACAGCTCTTTGGAAAATTTTGCCATGGATATAAAATCCTTAATACCTTTATGTTAGGCAGCTATCAGCTAGAGAGTGTTCCTGTTGGGACAGGGTGGGGGCTTGTAGCCTTCTGCAGCTGGCATCAAGTGGCACCTAGTCTGTCAGGAGGAAGTATATTCAAGGCAGCTAACACTAGCACTGGGTATTAAACAGATACCTTTGGACACTTGCTTTTGCTCAACTCAGCTCCCATTTTCTCTCATACCTTTGGTTTTATTTTCTCTTCATCTTGTACAGAGATTGCCCATGGCAGGTCTTTGTAATGCTATATAACCCAAGAATGAAGGAATTAAAGGTCTCTGTACAAGCCTCTAAGACCCTGTGCCAGTCTGTGAAGGGAGCCCTTCCAATGTTCTAAGAAACTTGCAGTCTAAATCCTGACCAAGAGCATGGTGGTGTGGGAGGGAGCCTCTAAATTAAGTCTCCCCTATAACTTCTGCCATTACAACAGTAGCAGAATGGATTTGACCAGGTACATAGTAGGAAATTGGAATACTGGCTAAAAGATCAAATTTCACAATTTTCTCAAACTATTTTCTACAACATATTTGTATTTTGCAAAATTGAGTAACAGAAGTAAAGGTTCTACCATTTCTTTGGAAAAGAGGAGACATTTCTCATTCACTTTTCCTTAAAGACTGTGGAATATTTCCCTAGAATGTCTCTTTTGTTTAAATGATTATTCTTGTTGCATTTCAAACCAACCCATCTCTTTCTCAAGTCAGGTCTTCTCTACTTCCATCTCAAATTGTCTCCCTTTAGTCTCTTCTTGCATCCCTCTGGAAAATTATATCTGTTTTTATTGCTACTCAGAACTTGAGGTCTTCCAAGTTTTAAAGTTTTAAAGATACAAAAGACTTACATTACTACATTCAGATGTAAGAGCTGAAGGGTGAGAGCAAAACATAGCTGCCAATATATTTAGCTTCAGTTTTATAAACTGTGAGGGAGTCAGGAAAATAGGAGCACACAGAAAAGCAAAGCATGAAGTTGCAGAGAAGACAAGAGTTATACATGATGCAGACAGATACTGTCTCCAAATAATTGCCTTCCTCTTAAAAGTGATTAGTCATATTGATCACTTAAAGTAATACCTTCCACAGTCAGATTAGTTCAGGATTCACAAATGTGTTGGTGGAGGGGGACATGCTGATGGTTTTGGTGTTTTTACAGCTATGCTAAACTAGCCATTAGCCACAGATCTAGATCCTAAACATGGCATATTTCAGAAATATGTTGGGTTGTGTCTTTTTAAACCTCTCAATTGTTTTACATCTGTCCTGGATCTCCATTCTGTGAGTACTCGCACATCTACATAACTAATGGAGTGGAGATGGATGATTCAACATACTGGGGTGTCCTCTGGGCATCCTGTATCCTCCCACACTGAGGATGAGCCTCACAACTTGCATGCCACTCCTTCCAATCACATTAACTTTACATCATGAGAATTGACATTAAGATTGAATGACCCTCGATTTGGCACTTCACTTTGGCAAGGGACACTGATACTACAGCAGATTTCAAACTTGATACCAGACTTACTACAGTATTGGCCCATTGTCAGCAGTCAGTGAGCCTTTTGCAAACATCCTGGAGTATCCTTTCCTCATCATATCTCTTGTCCTCAGCTACAGTCACAATATTTGGTGGTGGCAATCACCTGTTAGCTTCTGCTGTGGAATAAATTTCCTTCCTCCTGCACGAAAAATCCATTATTCTTGAAGAAGGCGTAAATCTAGCTTAGTACTCCATTTGTTTTCCAGCAGCAAAATGAATGGCTTTGTTTCAATTACATTTACAGTAAAAAATATAGCATTTACAGTATTTGAGTACAGTGACTTTGGCTGTTTTATTTATGAATATTGATTTCTGCATAAGGGTACCATTTCTGCTTTACTTACTTTTTTGGTGAATGAGCACACTAATATTGCCTCTTAGGTGAGTCACAGCAGGTACTGCATAAAATACTGCTGAGCCTGTAAGAAAGCTCTCGTCATACTATTTAGCAACACAATGCCAAAAAGGATGAGGATAGAATATTTCTCTCGGAGGGTTAGTTCTTACACATATTGATGTCTACAAAAGTTTTATTATCAGAAATCAGCAGCTCTCAATCAGACTTTTTAGCAGTGAGCACTGGAGTTCTAAACTACTGTATGCAGCGAGAAAGTTTTTTTTTTTTTTGCATTTCTTCAAACACTAAAAGAACAAAAATGGCTAGAGTAGCAGTATATCAGATACCTCAACACTGTATCTGAAAGAGGCCTTCCTAGGATAGATCCAATGTTTTGTTCCTGTGGTTTGTAGCTGCCAGTGAGCTGCTAATAAGTACAATATGGACTGTCTCCTCTCTGTTCATATCTGTCCACTAGAGACAGAGTAGAAATCACTGATCACACTTCAGATACCTCCTTGACCTCCAGCAGCCACAGCCACAAATTTCTCTCAAAAAACCAAACTAAACCAAAAACCTAAACAAAAAGCCACCACAAAACAAACAAATAACCCCACCCACAAACCTGTGGGGATTTTCATTTGATCAGCTTTACACATTCTAAGAAAAATATTGCACTTTCTGCTTTTCAGAATTTAATAGGATCAAGGATAAATATGGAGATAAATAAAGTTACATTGGGGAAAAAATGCTCAAGGGGTAAAGTAGCCTAAAATCCCAAATTTGAAATATATATATATCAAGTACAGATAGTCCAAGGTGCATAGATGGCTTTGACTTTAATGGCATGAAATACAGAGATCCTTTCCTATTCAAAGCAGTCTGTAGACTAACTGGACTAATTGTATTCAAATCCAACATCTATTAGGCATTCAGAAATAAACATCACATTGAATAGTGGGTCTTCATAATGGGATAGATTTCACAGTGCATCAATTATTTTATTATTTTATTAATTTTGTTTTCATGGAATGATGTATCAAAATGGCCTGGGAAGAAAATATTTAATTTTTAAATTAAATAAGTGGGCCTTAGATTTGTCTTATTGAGCATTCTGGTTTGAACTGTCTCACTGGTTTACAATGTATTTATGTATGTAACAATAAAGAGTAAGAATTATCCAGGAGCATGTATATCCACTTCTGTTGAAGTGTTTGATTTTTGAAGCCACTTTAAGATTTAGCCTCATCATCAATGTGAATAAAGAAAGAAATAAACCTGATATTCCAAACTTTTGGAGTGGGCTTTATCAAGTACTTTACAGATTGTGATAGCATGGTTTGGTTGGCTAAGAAAACAGTAGATCCATCTTCTGTGCCATCAGTTAAAGAATGGAGATCTGAAAATGTGATGCAGTTCATTGCTCCCTATTAAATGCTCAACTTTTAGAGAATCACACAATGACTTGGGAGCATGTATATTCTCCCAACTCTGACATTTCTACTTGGCAGCCATGTTATTTTATGAGGATAGTGTCAGCAAACTGGATATGTGGCTTCAAATCCACTCCACCATGTGTGCAGTACCTCACAGACCATTTAGAGGACTGACTCGACCTAGTGAGAGAAAACCAAAGAGATCTAAAAGCAACAAAGCATTAGTAAATATATGCAGAAAGTCTAGGGGTGTTAGAAATGGCCCAGCCCACACAGAGTTGATATGAGGCACATCCCTGATAGCAGCTACATTGTTTCACTTAATTAATCTGGTTCCATATAGAATTTCTTAATTTCTATCAGCAAATATATGGTGACAACTAGTAACTTACCACACCCTTTCACTTAGCTTGAAAAATCTACATAAAATCAAAATTACTACTAAAAAAAAAGACAAAAACTTATCAAATGTAAAATTAGATTAAGAGTCAATCAAAATCCAACTGTGAATTTATCATTTCAATGAATTTCAATGAATGGTTTAAAATCTGTTCAAAATCTATTTGAAAATGAATATGTAATAATACAGGCATATCTCTTTTTCAAAGCTAGTATTGTCAGATGTATTCTGTGCATTATAATTCATGAACAGGGTAGATGACTATTTGAGAAGTATTAAAATGAGCTGACTTTTCAATACAAGTGTCTGGACAATAAGTTTTTCTATTCTTGGCAATTCAGAAATGTAGACAATTGTGCTAGAAAAATAATGTGTATTGTAATATTCATTGTACAGTAGTAGTATAGTAAGTGGCAATTCTGGACATTACAAGAGACACAAGGATTATTTTCTGTGATTGCACAGAGAATACTTGGATTTCTTGTGAAGCTTTTGCATTGGAAATGAGATTCATCAGTCTGAACAGGGCAGGGTTAGAGCCCTTAGCAACATGCTTATTTTGTAGAAGGTCACTCAATAATAACTTCCTCTGCCCTCCAAGCTTATTAAGACTGACTGGCATATATTAATGAAAACACCTGATTCTCCAACCATAAAACCCAGACAAAGACTTTATTTTAATATTAAGGAAGGAACCCTTAATTAGCAGGGTTTCAAAAATGTCAGCTTCTTCTATTAGCTGTTCTGGTCCATCAAAGCCATAATCCCTACTGTCAAATTTCATCACATGATAGACAGTTTGCTGGCTATCTTTTTTTTTTTTTTAAACTGATCATACTGACTGAAGCTTTTTATTTTGCCATCACATTTAACAAGTTTGTATGCATTTCATTGTTACATTGCTGATTTTACTCCTTTCAAAGTCTGCCTGTGTCAGCTAAAAGAAGAAAAAATCTGGGGAAACAAAGTATTACATATTGATACACAGACATATAATTAAAGACTTTCGGGGAGAGTTCTCATTCATAATATTGATTCTTTTCTAGGGCATGCAAGTGTGCTTCTGTGAAAACATGAATAAAAACCACCATTCACAGATGAATTTCCATTTCAGGCATGTTAAGAGGAAAAAAAGAACAAATGCTCGAAATATTGCGAAGACCTTTAGAGATGCATGTTCTTTAGAATTAACCCACAACACATCTTCATGCTGCATAAAATTTGTTCAAGTAGATGTTGCTTGCACTGCCCTCCAAATGAGAAATTGTGCCAAATTTTACTGAAATAAACATACCAATTTAAAAGGATTTATATTCTAGCTTCATTCAGCATTTCTGTGTTTGTTAAACATTCACAGTCACAGGAATCTATTTCTTTGACTTAAAAGAAAGCAATAGAAAATTACTGTCCTGTCAAAGACTTAAATGTCCCATCTAAACTCTCTCAGACATGGTCTGTGGATTTGATAAAGCTCTATTTTCAAAGCCATCACATACCTATGTAGGTTTTCTCTTCTTTAACAATAAAAGGAAACTTTATATAGAATTTGTAGGATGATATTGTATTTAGATCAAGTACACTACTATGGTCTTTCCATGCTAATTTCCATTTTTTCTCCAAATATTTCCTCTTAGAATTGTAGGTTTATTTGTTAATAATAAATGCAATGCTGCACATACAATAAATTATACAGTAAAAAGGAGTCTTAGTACTGAAGTTATAACTATTATAACTAATAGTTATAATATTCCAGTATTCAAGAAAAAGGAAGAACTTTTTGAGTGGAAGAGTATGGATAACATTTGTATTTTAATGTAGGAGAGAAACAGTCTGAAAAAAAAGAGCAAGGTATGCTAGAGTTAACAAATGAGATGTGCAGGCTTCTGCCAAGAACTGGAGGCAGCATGAGAAGCACCAGAAAGCCAAAATCAGTAAAGGGAAATATAGGCAATATGAGAGTAGTGAAGCAGAGTTGTCAGAAAAATAAAAATGTTGGGAAACCTAGAGGCTTGTGAGAAAAAAAATCTTAACAGTCGAAGTTTACACAGACTGAAGCAAAGAGTGAGACTGAGGTTGGATGAAGAGGGGAAGACTACAGAAATGCAGCTAACCAAATGATTAAGAAAAGGAAAGAGATGAATCGACAAATTTTGGATGGTTTTGTATACATGGTGCTATGGAAGGCATGGAGAGAAAAACATGATAGTGAATCTGAATAACAAGATGACAGTTAATTTTCAGTTGAGAGAGAGAAAGAATGGTTAAAATATGTTTATAGATGTACTCCTGCAGTATTTGGCACTACTGAAGAGCAGAAAGGAGGGAGAACGTTCTGTGGCTTGAGAGATGCATACAGACTGCAAAGAGCCATGAATTCTGAAGACAAAAGACAATTTTAGAGCTCAGTGATATTTTTTGCATCTTAAATGTTATAGCACCTAATACACGTTAGGAAATAGTAAACCAAAAGTTCACTTCTGCTAAGCCTGAGACATGAGCAAGAAATGAAGGAGATGTTTGAAATACAACTGCAAGGGTCAGTAAGAATGACAATACTCACAGAAGCAGGAGAAAAAGAATCCAAGACTCAAAATTACAGAGGCAGACGGAAATTTTTGGCAGAAATGAGAGGTAAGTGGTGAAAATGGGGCTGAAGTCATAGAAACATCAGCAGAACAGAGGGAAACTAAGAGCTAATAGAGGAGATAGAGAGAGAAAAATCAGAGATATGACCACTGAGAAGTGCAAAAACCAAGGAAGGTAGTGGTGCTTCTGAGGGTGAAGGACAAGTATAATGCAGAGAATAAGTCCAATAAAGCATGAAAAGCAAAAGATACTCTTTGCTAAAAGATGGTTTATAAACTGACTCACTAGCTACTCCTTGGCCATGTAACTCAGATCATTCAGATATTCAGTGAAATTATATCCTTCCTACCCCAGAAAAATAATTCTTCACACTGTGGAATTCTTTCCACAGCTAGTAATTGCATAAAGCTATATGTGTTAATTGGAGATCCTTGTAGCACTGTCTTTTTGAATGTTCTGCTTAGACTTTACTGCTTCCTGAGTGCCTATTTCTATTGCAAGTGACCAAGTGTGTTTTTGAGGTGAACTTACACCAAGACACTGCGTTTATTTTAATGGGTTTAAGTGACTGTGAACATTTACTCATATGATTTCTCTGTCATTTAACTATTTAGTAATAAATTTCACTATTTAGAACAGAAGAATTACTTTTGAATGATACATCTAAAGAGCGGAGCAACAGTGGATGGCAGCAAGATAATGAGGCCAACACTTGAAGTTCAGTTCTCCCTCCAGCATCACTCACAATACCTACTAACTAAAAACCTGTTAAACAGGAAAGCTGTATTAGTTTTAGACTCTGAGCAATCTTTATCTTGAGAGGTATATGACAACTAACCTTAGTTTTGAAAAGTTTTTCCTATAAATGCATCCAATTAAAGTAAAAGTATCTGTGACCAAGTCACTTGTGATTCCACTGTAGAGTAAAATACATATAACATGGTCCCTACATTCAAGCATTTTTAACAGTAATATATTTTTAGGCTTTTTCCTTTCTCTTATTCATTATATATTTTTTATATTAGATGGTTCCCCAGTTTTAATCTTTATGTATCTCCCACAGCTAATGCATGCCAGCATCCATCTTACACAACAAAACGCAATGAGGGTGTTTTTGTTCTTTGAACAGTCCTGCTGTTCTGCCAGCACACAGGCTCTATTAGGGTCCAGTGTCTATCTTGTACTGCTCCCATTCTGAATATGCAGTTGATTCCATAGGAACATAGAACAAAGAGAGGAAGAAGGAAAAGAGAGCAAGAGAGGCTTTTATGATTGGCAGGATTCAGATGCTATGTTTCTGGCTAAGGCTATGATCTGGGAAGGTCCAAGATCTGGTATGTCTTGCTAGCCATCACCATGAAGTCCTATAAAAATTGCACAGGAGGGAAAGGCTCCAGGTACCTAACATACCAATAATTAAGAAATTCTCCTTCTCTTTGTAGTTAGTTGCTTTGTCAGGCCTTGATTGCACTTTACGTTCATGATAGCCTCTCTATATCCTTTCTCATGATGCCCAACATTTGGGCTACTTTCAGTTGACAATTTCAGAGAACTATCCATAGTGACCCCAAGACCTTTTTCCTGAGGTGTAACTAATGCTCTAGTTGAACATGTATCAACATGTAGTAGTCTCTGCTATCAATGGAACTGTCTCGTCCAAATGGCAGAAATAAGAACAGAATGACACGAAAAATGGTTTGGCATATTTTAGGTATGTCTTAAACCTCAGATGTTCTGTAGCTATGCTACATGTAATACCTGTTTGGGAAACTGTGGTGCTGCCTTGCTGCTGGAATCCAGATGGTGTACCACAGTGTGGCACCTTCTATGCTTGACTGGCACTTCCTAAGCCTCTATTCAGCAGGATGATAGCCTTTTATTGTAAGTTGTTTTAAATCATACATGGGTGTATAATATGTGTGTTTTGTATCAGATGCAGCCAGAATGGTGTATTTATGGACTGATGGTCCCTGGATACAGCAAGGGATAATGAGGCTTATGTGAGGAACAGAAGGGAGAAAAAGGTAAAAGAGCAGAAGGATAGCATAAGGATGCAGGCAAATGAATACAACTGATTTTTCAATCGCTACAATTTTGAGTGAGAAATTCTGGGTTGCCCTCTTTACAGCAATGCCACTTTTGTGGATCAGAATGGTCAGTTTTTCACTGACAGGCAAGAATATTCAAAACTCTTCAGTTGGAAAAGAGTATTATAATCACTGACTGGAAAGCCTGCCTGCTGGCAATGTAAGCTATTATTTTTGTATATAGTGTGCACAATTAATACTAGTGTATTTGGACCAATCTGTGCTGCAAATAAAGCTGTGGCCTTTCCTTGCCAAAAAGAGTGTAATTTCAAGCCATCAGGATTTGCATCTTGGGAAAGGATGGAAAATGAATATGCCAAAGATAAAAGGAAAAATATATTGCTTTAAAGAAATGGTAAATCACTGAATGTAAGAGGAAGGGAATTAGGTTCAATGATAGTTCAGTATGACATTTTGTTTCTTGCCTTTTCTCTTACTGTAGGAAAGAACTAAAGGAAGCTAAATGAGATCTCAATATAAATATCTAATTAGACTTTTGCAGTCCAAAAATTGCCATAAAGCACATTTTCCTGTGTCTACAGTCTCTACTCAAAATGTAATAAAATTCTTAGATGCAGTGCACTGCATTGACTGCAGTGTATGGTATACAGCCCAAAAGTTTAAATACATTGCTAGGGATATACAAATCTTCTATTGCCTTTTCAAAGCCAGTTTACATTTTTATACTTCTCTGCAAAATGCTTTTCACTAAATTCTCCTGTAAATATTTTTACACACTGAACTGACTTTTCAAAAGAAAATAGAAGCTTGGTGACAGAAGCTGTACACCTGTGCATGCCTATGTATGACTTAATTCTCTTTCCTACACATAAAACTCTCAATGGATTTTTTAAAGCATTTGGAAGCATATAGGCACAAATACTCAGAGTCTGCTCTGGAGATGAGTTTGAGCATGAAAGAATCATCTGCATTGTTTCAATCAAATTTCCTTCAGTACTGCAGGCACCTCTGGCAGGGTTCCAGGCTCCAGAGAGTTTGGATTGACTCATGGTACTAGGAATAAGGGTCAAACAGACTCTCACCTTTGCAGCACTGATAGAAGCCCTGTATAAATCACTTGATATATAAATATTTATTTATCAACATGCATGGTGTGGTCTGCACATATTTCATAAAGAAGATGGTTTACATTTTCTGAACTCAAGGTAAAAATCAGCACTACCTGATGCTCGCTAGTTAACAGGATTTTTTTACTACTAATACATCATAATCGCCAGGGTTCACACAAAGCAAACAGATTAACTCCTAATTATATAGGGACTGGTCTTACATTCTTATATGCTAAAGAAGAAAATGAACTTCTGAAATGAACTGCACAACAGCTCACCATACTGACATACTGTGGTCTGTTCCAAATCCAAGAGTACATTCTTAGCATATTATCTGTGTCAGCTTCACAAAACTATTGCAGTTTCAGTTTTTCTTTGCATCTGTAATGGTTCCCCATCATCCTGATAAGTGGGCAGTCATTTCTCCCTACATAGATAGGGCTGTGAAGGAGAATTAGATTTCAACAATTATGTAACAGAGATTAATTGATTGATTAGATTATTAATTAAAGTTTCCATTAAATTCTCTTTTTGAAAAGCACAGGATCCTGAATCCCCAGGGTTTATTCTAACCCTTGAAATCATAAACAAGAGAATGCATAACTAAACATTGTACCTTATCTTGTGAAGAATAATTAAGCCAGTGGATGCATTGCTGTGAAGGAAAATACTTTTTCTTCCAAAATTTTTTTTTTTCCTACAAACCTTAGGAAAAATAAAGCAGCTTTCAGGTTTCCCCTGCTGCAATAGAGGAGCAGACACCAAAAGTAATGTTTCAAACACAGATGTACTCATATGTACGCCTGTTTGTGTGCAATCTGTTTGGGGTTTATATGCTATACACTTTTAAGAAAAGATAAAGAAGTGAAAGCACAACTTATGTTGTTTCAGATTTGAACTGATGTGGTCTACCTAGAAGTTCCAGCCATATAATATTTGAGAGACTGTAGAAAAATAAAAACAGCAAGTGGCCTTTTAGGTAACCCATAATTAAAAGCAATTTTGAGCTGTCTTTTCAGGGAAGCTACCCAGGGGAAGTATTTGCTACCTGTTTGACCTTCACAATTGTGAGTCCTTGGCAGTGTCAGCGACCCTCTGAACTGAATTCAAAACTAATCTCTAACAGAAAAAGAGAAACAGAATTCATGCAAATCATATTAATTCCAACATTTCCCCAGTGAGCTGGGTATAAACTACAGCCTAATTAAATATTTTTTAACGATGTGAGTAATTTTTGCCAAGGGGCGGATTCAGGCGAAAATTTAATATGAGATCACAAAAGCTGTTCCCAGCGTTGATTCTGTAAATTAATGACTATCTGCCTTATGATAAAAACATGCTGCCAAGAATGAAAATGAAGTCAGCAAAGCTTGCTCTATTTGTCTAACAACCAAATATACAGAATGCAAAACTTTAAAGGATATGGAAAATTTCCATTGTCTGTATGATGTACTCCTGATAAAGATGCATGACAGCATAATGCTGCTTTATGTTATACAACACTATCAATTTTTATTAGTTATCACTAATATAGCATTAGCTATTGTCAGCTGTGAACTTTAGTGAGACAGTGCTAAGTACCAAAGTCAAGATCCTGAGAGGTATTAATTTATGTGTGGGTAGGATAATGTGCTATTGACCATTTCATGAACTGGGTGTCTCTAAGACACACTGAATGTGGCACAATTTCTCAGAACTGCTTACAAAAATTCAAGCATCTTACCAAACACTTAAAAAGACCTTATCACTGTAGTATCTGGGCTCCAATCTTAAGTGCTTGTCAGAAAGAAAATCTCATTAAACCAATGTTATTAGTGTTTTCAAATAATAATTCACAAAAATTAAAACTACGATCAAGAGAAACTGTGTAAAGGAACAGGAATTACTCATGCATCAGTCTGTCCAGATTTTTATCATGATTTGGAAATTAAACAATAAGCCTTATGTGACTAAAAGGCTGCTTTATAAAATATTGTATTACATCAGATATCGAAGATATTCAAATGCAAAATCATCTGCTGAACCAATAAAAGACTCCATGCTCTTTGTTCTTCCCATGCTAACCTAACTTGTTACAAGACAGCCAGTTAACACCAAGCAATTACAAAGCATGGCCAGATGACAGGTGACCAGGACTTTGGTAGCACCCTGGTCAAGAGGCCAGCCCACTGTAAGGGCTTTGCAGCCTTATTTATTTAAATTTTTGCCAGTGTTGGCCACTGAGACTGAATTTACAGCTTTTCAATTAAAAGGTCATTCTGTGCTAACTAGCATGCCATTGCCTCATTATAATCATAAAATTAGTGAGAAAAGACTAGCATGAATAATATGAAGGAGCCAATCTGAAAGGTGAAGAGGTGCGATATTCTTGCTTCATCAGAGATGGGAATAAAGGTTGCTGTTTAGAAACAAATATTTTGTTTATAGTGCATGAAAGAAACACTTTACCATTTCTTTCTACTTCAGAACAAATAAATTGGTCATTTTCTGTAAATTAAGCTTGACAGATAAAAGGATGGCTTATGACTGCTGTAAGTTAGGACATAGCTTCATATGATATGAAATGTCTGTGTGAGATTTCAAGTTTCAAAGCATTGCAATAGGACATATTTCTTAACTTGAGCATAGCCATATTATGCCTTTTTGTAAGTGTAATTATTTCAAGTTTTTAAATAAAAACTAATAACTTGGAGAAACAGTTAATATCAAATATATCTTAAAACATTACTTAATTTACTATCTAAAACTGAGAATGTCATTTAAAACTCAACGTGCCTATTAACACACTGGAAATTGAGTCATTGAGTACAGAAAGGTAAACTACACAAAGGATGAGGACTTTTGCAACTCCCCTCAAAACACTGGGAGAAACTACTCAATTTATCACATACAAGCCACAGAACGTGTAGTCTTCCAGGCAGCCACAAAGCTCTACAATATGCACAAACAGAGGGAAAAAAACCAACCAAGAAAACAACACAAAAACATGATACACTTTAGAATAACAAATATGTTTCAAATTCATAGTTTAAAATATTTTTCACTTAATGAAAACCTGGAAGTCATCCTAGTTTCAGTCTGAAAGGACAGATCATCATTAAGGGAAAATTACTAATTTTTTCTCAACACTGGTAATAAGTTGTAAACCACTAGAACAGGCAAAGTAAGCTAGAGAGCATGAAACAATTTTCAGGAAGAGCGAGCACTTGGAGATTACAGCCAAACACTTTAATGCCCTCCATTCTCTGCAGAAACCTGCTCTATGTTCAGACCATGACCCACTCTCCAAGAACTTTGTTTTCTTGTAGAGGAACTCACCCTGTACTCAGCAGCCACTTACGGACACAGACACAGCCAGCTAGAGGCAGCCCTGACTTGCTGCTTTGGATAACCTGCTTGAGTAGCTTCAAGAGATGCTGCTGCCCAAATTGAGAGGCTGAGGTCCCTTGCTTAACGAAGCCTGACTGAACATGCTTTTTAAATTATGCTCTCACTTGTTTTATTTTCCAGAAATGGAGACACTCTTTAAGGGGATTTCTTGCACATGTGAAATAGTCAGAAACTTGCCCATGGATTTTCCCACACCACAAAAATAAATAAATAAATAAATAAAGGGCATGGAACATGAAATTCAAGTTTCCAAGACCCCCACTATCGAATCGTCCCCCTCTGGAGAAACCAACTGCAGAAGGTAAACAAAAAGAAAGTCTAGTAATTTATTTCGTATATTGCACAGGATCTTATGGAGACCTTCAGTCTATTATAGCACACCAAATGAGAGTTGATGAGGTAACATACAGAGGGAAAGGAAGAAATCTCATGTCTATCTATAGTTTTTATTTTATGCAGCTGTAGCTGAGAGATCTTGTGATAAAAATGTGCCAATATTTACTGCTCTGTGCATCACAAATCCCCAAATATATGATTAAATAGAAGTAAATTTAATAAAAACAATAAAAATATTCAAAAGACTAGTGTAAGTTAGGTGTCTACAGACCTTTGAGAATTAATCAGCTCATTTTAAAGCCCTGTGTAACTAAACATACACAGCAGATAATTTCAGTTGTGCAGTTCAATTTAGGGGTAGAAAAATACAGATGCATAATTTCAAAAAAGAAATATAAATCAGGCCTAAGTCCTTTGGGAGTACTAACTCTAGACTAAATAGCTTGGCCAAATAACAACAGAAAATAATGCATGAAGAGTAGGGGAGAAAATAACATTGTGTACAGAGAGAATGAAAAATTGAACAACTGTGCTTAAAGTCCCATTTCTTGATTCTCATAAAATCTAGGAATTTTAAATAGAATTTACCTAAACAACCCTTTTGTATCTTTAATTTTTGGATGCTTATTATTGTTTACAGAGGTATTCACAGTTGTGTGAACCGCTGGCATTTTCAGGGTTGGCAACTTGCATAATGTGAGACTTGCAGTTACTTTGTGTTTTCCTAACAATTCTAGACTCCAGAATCATGCAAATAGTAAAGAATTTTAGCTTACCTCTAAAGATGAAGAAAGTTGCTAGCCCATAATGCAAAAGATTTCAAAAACTTTGAAGTCCACAAAGTTAAAAACATGTTTACCCTTCTGATGCTTAAGACAAGACCTTGGTTTTTCTCCTAACTAGTTATCTTTAAATACTTCAAGTAATTGACAGCACTTTGGTGACAGCTCTATTTTGTTTAGATCTTAAAGGACCTGATCCACTCCTCACTGATGCTAGCAGATGCCATTTTTTTATTTACTTAGATTGTTAATCGTGCCCACGGAGCACAATGAGGGTGATAATAACAAGTATGGAAATGACATAATTTTTGCTGGAATTTTGTTCCATAATAAAGCTTTGAAGACAGCTTGTGCTGTGTTTGTAACAACTAATAAACAACTAATAAACATGTGTTAGATTTTCTGTGTGCAAGGCAGAACATTTCTATGAAGTGTCTGGACCCTTTCACGTTCAGTTTGTTTGTGGAATGGGATTTTAAACATTACCAGCAGATTTCCTGATAAACCAGTGTGTAATGCTGCAGGAAGCATAAAAAGCCTTTTCAAAGATTCAGAACTGAGCTGTGAACTACTGTGTTGAGGCTGTAATTTTCACTCTCAGTTCTAGACACCAACCTCTTCTCCCTTTTCTGTTCTTTATTAAGCAGAGTTTGGTTTCTGAATGGGTGGGTGAAATCTACAGCAGCTGTAGTAACAAGCAGTCTCAAACCTTGAATGTTTAAACAGGGTTTTGCACATCCTACTAAATGCAGCCATTTATTATGGTTGATAAAAGAGTACACTAGTAATGTCTCAAAGTCCTCCAGGAAGAAGAAACTCCACTTCTCACAGTTTCAACAATCATTACTCATGCCTTTACCTTAACAAAATACTACATTCATATTTGCAGTAGTGTCATCTAATGCATGTAAAACCAGTTCTAAATCTTTTAAACACATTTTTGAGATTTTTTTTTTGCCTGACCATAGTTGTAGCTGTCCTAAATTATATCAAAATAAACTCTAAATAAATATAATTACATTATCCATCCACTGAGTCTCTTTGAAATAAACTGAAAATTTCAAAACATATATGCTCACATTTGTTCATTTTGAGAGTAACAATTTGTCAGAGATTTCTTTTTCCCCTGCACCCTCTTAGATTATAAATAACTTCTGGGGGCTTCTGAATCAGGTTGCAGATCAAGATTTCTGAAGCTGTTCTATAAATCTGCTCCAGAAAGCCCCAATTCAATCAACTCAATTCAACAGCTTTCAGAACTGGTTGAATGCCCTCTTCAAGGGAACTGAATATAAATTCTCTGAATAGACTCCTTGAATTAGAAGGACTTTGGTCTAACATTGGGTGGTTACAGGTTACCTTCAGAAAAAGAACAGGATACTTGCAATTAACTTATATATATATATGTATGCATGTATGTATGTCTACAACTCCAGAAAAACTGCAGCTTCCCATACACCTAATGAAATGGAATAAGAACTCAC
>NC_081249.1:155541206-155628706 GCF_030490865.1 Poecile atricapillus | reverse complement strand
ACAGGGGGAGGGGAGCTTATGCACTCCGTGCCCTGCAATTGAAATGTAGTTCAAAATACATTTCCAGAATGCTGTATGCTCTTTAAGATGTTTCTTTTCTGAATATATTTCTGAAAGCTTCTGATGGATTTTGCCTTTCTCCATGCTAAAATTCCAGTTTTATAGTAACAATGAAAAAGCCAATAATTTAGAAGTCAAAGTATACATAGATTTGACTAAAATGCCAACTTGCCCCTGGTGTCCAGCACAATCATGAGGCTCAATGTAATGAGCTGTGAGAGTAAAATGTAATCAAAAGATCTGAGATAGCTCATGAACCATAACAGCATAAGAGGGAAGGAGAGACTGTATCCACTCACCATGTGATGTTCTGTCTTGCGGTGGCAGGATGAGAAGAATCAGGTGGGAAAAGATGTCAAACTTGGAGTGTCAGAATAAAAATGGTCCATGCTGACTAATGCTTATAGATCAGAACAAGTGATTTAAGGCAGTGGACAAGTATAAGCGTCTCATATTTCAAAGATGACAAAGAGAGAAGATCTAGCCATTTCCTAAACGAGGCTAATAAGGATCCTCCTATGCCCTTCCTTGTTTCCACTCTGTAAGCCTCTGCTCATGGGGGGCTTACAGCTGCATGAAGTTACAGCAATTGCTAATAGCCAAAGAATGTTTGAGAGTAAGATTTGAAAGAATGAAATTCAGTCTACTAAGTTACTACACTGATTAGCAAGGTTATTAAGATGATTTTTTAAGTTGAAAGTTTTAATAATTTACTGACAACAGATGAAAAGTTCTTATTTTCCCTTGCTGTTGAGCTAGTAAAAAGTAGCTGTGAAGAAATTTGCTTTCATGTTTGAACTCTAGGTAAAGATCAAGCATGGCAAAATTTCAGTCAAAATACACTATTTCAAAAACCTATGAAGGCATTATTTACCTAGGTATATTAGATAAAGCTAAAATATTTGCTACAATTTCCATTTATTCTTGACATAAGCATATACAGAAAAACACAAGCACAATTGAATCAGAAAAAGACATTGCCCGAAATCCTGGAGTTACAATCTTAGAGGCCTATCTATCCTACAGCAAATATTGTGAGATACATATAAACTGCCTTTTGTGCAGTAATTTCTCTTTGTCTACATACCTGATTTTTTTTCAGATCAAAGAATCACAGAATGGGTAAGGTTGGAAGGGACCACAGTGGATCACCTAGTCCAACCTCCCTGCTGTCACAGAGCACATGGCACAGGACTGTGTCCAGACAGAGCTTCAATATCTCCAGCGAGGGAGACTCCACCACTCTCTGGGCAATCTGCCACAGTGTGTGGTGACTCACACAGGAGAGAGGTGGAACTTCCTGTGCATCAGCTTCTGCCAATTGCTTCCTGTCCTATTGCTCGGCCCCACCTAGAAGAACCTGGCTCCATTCTCTTTACACTCTCCTTTCAGGTATTTATACACACTAACGAGGACCCCACTCAGTTGCCTTTTCTCAGGGCTGAACAGGCTCAACTCTCAGCCTGTCCTTGTAAGAGAGATGCTCCATTCTCTCAATCAGCTTCCTAACCTCAACTGGACCTGTTCCAGGAGCTCCATGTCTCTTGTCCTGAGGAGCCCAGAACTGGACACAGCACTCCAGATGTGGCCTCATGAGGGCTGAATTGAAGGGCAGGATCACATTCCTTGATCTGATGGCAGTGCTCTTTCTGATGCACCCCAGGATGCCACGGGCCTTCTTGGCCCTGAGGGCGCTGCTGGCTCATGGACAGCTTGTTGTCCACCAGGAGCCCCAGCCCCTTCTCCTCAGAGCTGCTTTGCAGTAGCTCAGCCCCCAGCCTGCGCTGGTGCCTGGGGTTATTCCTCCCCAGGTGCAGGACCCTGCATTTGCCTTTGCTGAACTTCAGAAGGTTCCTTTCTGCCCATCCCTCCATGGTGTCAGCCACACCTCCCTCCTGTCATCAGTGAACTTGCTGAGGGGGCATCTCCTCTTCATCCAAGCCATTCACGGATAAATTAAACAATACTGGACCCAGTACTGAGTTTTGGGGGACACCAGTAGTGACAGGCCTCCAACCAGACCCTGTGCCACTGCTTATGGCCCTCTGGGATCTGCCATTCAGTCAATTCTCAATCCTCACTGCCCACTCACACCCTGAGTTTGCCTGTGAGGATGTGAGAAATATGTCAGAAGCCCTGCTGAAGTCAAAATAGACAAAATCCACTGATCTCCCCATATCCATCCAGGTAACTGGTTCATCACAGAAGTCAATCAGGTTCGTCAAACATGATTTACCTTTAGTGAATCCATCTGACTATTCCTGATCACCTTCTTGGCATCCAGGTGGATGTCTCCAGAATGTGGTGCTCCATAAGCTTTCCAGGGATTGAGGTGAGGCTGACAGGCTGGTAGTTCCCTGGGTCCTCCTTCCCTTTTAGAAGACTGGCGTGATATTTGCTTTTTTCCAGTCCTCAGATGACTCTCCTGACCTCTATGACCTCTCAAAGTTGATTGTGAGCAACCTTGCTATGGTGTCTACCAGCTCCTTCAGCACTTGTGGATGCTTCCCGTCAGGGCCTATGGACGTGTGGATGTCCAATTTGTTTAGGTGTTCTCTGACCAAAACCTGCTCAACCAAGGGAAAATTTTCCTTCTAATATGCCTCTACTCTGGTCTCTTGGGTCAGAGATCAGGTATAGCTTTGGCTGAACAACTACAACTAACCCAAGTTTAAATGGTTATCATTGCCTTTTAAAAAAAAAAAGTTAAAATAAATGTAAGAAATTAATTAAATGTGGCTTCTTTAATATAGCCAGTGTGGTGAAAAATAATACCAGAAATAACCTTATTACCTTCCATGGATTTAAGACAATTACATGACCGTATTATATATCTATATACATGGCTTTCAGAAGAATCCTGACAAAACACATACATTTGCCATACCTATTGCCAAAGAACCACTTTGGAATGCCTGATCTCACTGTCATACATCCTCTACTTTCTCAACTGAGTGTTGCACAGTTCTACTTTTGTGCTGAAATGTCTTTGTGTTGGTAGGAAAGAACAATAAAGTGATTCCTAGTTACAAAGTTTTGTTAGAAGTTGGCCATGCAGTCACAAGTGTTTATGATTCTGGTAGAACATGTCAAAATCCCATTTAGGTCTGAGCGTGGCTTATTTGTTTGTCAGTGTTGACTAACTGAAATGGTGCTGGAATTAATGCTCTGAATTGCAGTACAGTAAGCATGCATGAAAAGATGGGGATAACTAAATGAAAGAAATGGGATCCTGTAATGCAATAAATTACAGTAGAGTCATAGAGGTTTTTTGCTGAGTTAAATAAAGCCTTTCCCAGTATAACACAAAAGTAACCTCCATCTATGTTTTCAGTAATAGTACTTGCAAAAAGAGTATCCTCCTTTTCACATTTAGACACCTCTGACCAACAGCACCCAGCACATGAAAGCTAGCTTTACTGCAGTGCTATTTACCAAATGGGCACACATGTAATGTTGTGCACTTGAAATTCTCAACAGAAAACCATCCAGTATAAAAATAAAAATTCTTTATATCCTTAGTAATTACAAATAATTTCTAAACTGCAATGTCTTTACATGTTTTTGGGTAATTTGCTTCATTTCTCTGTTACTCATTTCCTTATGAAAAATGACCTCATAACTTTCCTTCATACTACTTCTGTTTATTCCATTCAGATGATAAAATCATCACAGGAGATATTTTCAGTTAGAACACAACTACATATAGTGCCTGGCATGAAGACACCCAAGATATTGGAGACTGCTGGTGCTGCTGTAAAATAATAATAAAAAAAATCTAATAGAAAATAATAGAAATGTCTAATTCTAATAGAAAAGACATTGTGTTATCCAAGGTGGGAGTCAGAAGGCTTGATTCCATTGTGCAAATTCTTTTAAGGCACAGTTTCCAGCTTTGCTCATTCATGCACCTAGTCTTTTACAAAAAATTATAATGACATCACAGTTCTTGTGGTTTGTGTTACAATGGGAGGATAAAATTCTAGCAATTCATGGGAGCAAAAGCTATAAAGAAAATCAACAAACAGAAAAGGAAAGTCATTAGTTGTAAGAACCTACAAATAAATTAAACCTTGCCTAAGATGTATTGATTTTCTGTGGCCTTGCCTATAGAATAATGTCAGGCATGCCTGACAATCCATTAGATTCAGAAGGCAAAAACTACTTATAAATACTCTTTTGCTTCCATCTTAAGAAATATGCTGGTATCAGACCTCATTCTGATTCTCATCTGCCATGGTGTAAGCCAGAAACAATTTCTCAAAACTCTCAAAATGGAGTTATAAGCATAAGGATTAAAATCAAAGCACATATTACTGTAAGGTTTGAGTTAAATGAAAATGATCAAGAAGAGCTGTACTTTTTGTATGAATTAAAATTTCCTGGCTTCTTTATAATGTCAGCATCTTAATCAAAATAGGCAGTTCCCAGAATGAAATTAAACAATAATCACTGTAATAAATTATGTGCTTAGATTGCAAGGATATGATTTTTATTTAATACTTCCTAAACTAGCAAAATACAATACTTATAACTCTTAGTAGACATATAAGCAAGAGACTGTCAGAAGATACAGATGGTTAAGAAAAAAAAAAACAGCCTGACAATCACTGCTGTCAATAATGGAAAGCCATCAAAATAACTATGATAAATTCTCAATAATTTTCTATTTAAAAATTCTCATTATATAATTTTAAAGTCTCACAAATTTTTTTTTCAGCTTTTATTTTCAATACAAAAAATATTTCAAAGGTACAAAAAGTTTAACATCTGGTTCCCCCTGATTTAAAGATGCTTGATTCAAGCCTATAATCAAAACAATTATTTTACATAAAAGGATCTCTCTGCCTACACTGCAGGCAGAAAAACAAAAGTGGGCAAAGACAAACAAAAGACAGGCAAAAAAACTTTTGACAGAAAAAGAGAAACGATATAGCTTACTCTTAAATGTGTTTGGTTTAAGCTTTTCTGTCTACCTGTCCTAATGACAATTCAATTGCAGACAGAAAAATCACCTCTGAATGTTTCTAACATTAGAGTTATTAGTTTTATAATTCTATATGCTTTGAGAATGGCTATCTACATGCAGCGAACGTGGAGAGTGATGAGGCAGATTAGAATTTTCTGTGTGATGAAGTCTACAGCCAAAAGCCCCTGCTAAGGTACTGTGGGTTGTGTAAGTTTTTGACATTTTTATTGCTTTGGCTATCTTAGGTCATCATTTCCGCTTGTTCATATTAGACTGTTTGTATACATAATTTTGCTTATAGGGTTAGCCATTCAATCTACAGGTATACTTTTGATTTGATATCATAGAATGACAAGTAGTCAAGTCTAGTTGTACATGTGGTAGAGAGAGACTAGAGACAGCTGTTCACAGGTGTTCAAGACAAGAGGAGTGAACTGTCCTCCTTCTCTGACTACAAAGCAATTTAGTCTTACACTTGGACTAGGTGACTGCTCTTCAGACAGCTGGAGCTGAGGGGTTAATTCTCTCCCTGCTGTTCAATACAAAGAGACCTTTCCTGACCTGCTAAGCAGAAAATATGGAAGGCCTTCCTGCTGAGACTTGTCTTTGTAGGTGAATTCCATGCTTGAGACCACAGAAGAAGGGAAAAAAAAGCTTCCTACATACACTTCTATAATTCCGTATCAATTTAAAGCAATAAATGAAAATGCTTCCCATTTAAGAGCATAATAATTTTGTTTGCTCTGACTGAAATATCAGCTTAGATGATGCAATGACATGACTTATGAAACGACTGAAATTTGAAATTTTGGGGTGTATGAGGCAGTACCCATCTCAGCTGAATATTTAGATGATGCTATCTGGGTAAGGGATAGGGAGCAGGGGAAGGAAAGAAGCAAAATGAAGAAAATGGCATGAGAATTTGCTTCCAAAATCAAATTCCTTTACATAACTTGCTACTACAAGTGGCAAAATACAAAAAAAAAGTTTGCAGTACTACATAGTAGTCAGTACAACAAGTGAATCAATTGAAGACAAGCATTAAAAGAGTTATTTGCTAATGGGCACCATGCCAGGGTTACTCATGCAATGCTGCCTGCAGAATTCCTAAGCTGAGTTCAGAAGATACAGATCGATGCACCTCCAAAGAGAGTCTATATCAATCTCCATTTCATTCATTAGCTTCCACTCTGAGCTGGTAGGCTGCTAGTTAACTCTTTAATGTGGGAGAAACTGTCAGTGTAAAGGCCACTGGGACACACACTCTTCTCTGCTGTACTTGACCTGTCGATATTTCTTGAGGCACACTGTTTAAACTGGTCCAGCTAATGGCAAAATGGAGATCTGTGAGGCTTGGAGAGGCTTTCCCAGCTTTATATTGGCTTATCATTCTACAGTAAACATTAGTAAATGCATGCCGACAAAGTATTCCTATTTGTGTCCTCTTGCATATGAATAACAGGCCTCAGATGAAATAACTCAAACAACTCTGTCCCTGAAATCAAAGACAGCTTAAATAATAAATTATGCTAATTTGAGAAATTAGCACATTGAGATATCATGCAAATGAACTAGAGGCAACTGACATTTGGTTACTAATTAAATTGTTCTCATGTCCCAGACAGACAGAATGAGATAGTGACAGCAGTAAAGTTAGAATCCAGTTCCACTTTGAATTTGTTTGGCTGTACGTTCATGGTAAAATTGTGTAGAAATCCAGCAGGTCCAGGACATGATTGATGCATAAACCATTTAGAATACTTCTGAAAGTGCAAATATGAGATCTAACATATAAAGGTATAATTACTAAAACAAAGAACAATCTCAAACCACCCAGACTTGTGGGCTTTGCTATTTTCTTTCTACAAATATTGAATGTACTAATTTCCCTTGCCTTGCTGCTGAATAAAATCAATTTCCTCAGTAGAGCTGAACCCTCTTTTGTTTAAGGTTAGATGCAAAGTTGATATGCATCCTTAGATATAACATAAAATCCTTGAATATTTAGAACCACATCACTGTGAGAATCCACAGCTGGTATGGATTCATTATTTGACAATCAGTGCTCTCCATACAATAACCAACATGCTCGGAATTAGCTGAAGGGGAAAAAAGCTTCACATTATTTTAAAACTCTAGTCAAATTGTTGGTATACAAATTTTGATAATAACACCTGCTTTTTCTCTCTTGGCCAATACAATCCATGGAGAATCTTAGCTCCAACAATTTCCCTGCAGAATTGTCAAACATATGTATTTGTATTTCATTACTTGGGTAATAGCTGATTTGCCAAGTTCATTTACTACTAGTTGCTCCTCAAACATCTCAGTGGGATAATTAAGGAATACTAAGAACTGAAACTGTAGTATGTTAGGTGGGGGCTAGAGCAATTGCCCAAATCCCACTTCTGATTAAACTGCTGTCCAGAATTAAATATTCAATAACTGAAATTCTGTTTTCTTCCCCTACTCTGAGCAACTTATTATCAAGGAGACAGGATAACTCTCCGTTTTGTGCAATAGAGACAGAAAAGCTCACTGCACTACTCAAACCAATTCTAATCCCTTGTGAGCCTACAAGAATGGTATTTAAACTGAAAATTGACTGAGTAATGGACTAAGTGGTGCCTTCTGTTCTAATGGTTCAATATGTTGGCATTAAAACAAACAAAAGCACATTGATACCCAATGCCTGAACTGGGGAGACAAAACAAGTGGGGGTAAAACTGTTAAACAAGGTTTAACAGTAGGAAGGCAATCAAAAATCCTTCCTATCTGAGGGTCTATCTGAAATATAAAGCTTCTGACAGTGAAATAGATGCCTCCATTAATTCTGGAGAAAATAGGGGTGGGCTCTTGGACTTGCTTTGTTCTATTTACATTGCACAGGAGCTGCACAAGAGAAAATTCAACCTGAGATTCCCACAGTGAAGTCTCCAGTGGGAGTAGTCTGGTTTAACTTCATAGCTCAAAATTTCATCTGGCATGTCTTTGATTATTACCTGCTGTGGGAACATTCTGGTCTAACATTCACAGGGTAAAAGTTGGGCAAAATTTCTTCTCCTGTTCTCATATCTCTTCCCTCATGTCATTAGCCACAGGAGAAAATTTGGCTTCTAGGTTTTACAATGATTATGTGAGAGACACAAACCTCCAAATTATTGCAGGTATAACACAAATCACTGCCTCTGATTCAGGCTAACGCTTGCCATTGTTCAGTTTCGTGCTCTGGTACATGTTACTCTGCTAAACTCTAATCATTTGGACTGACATTTTCCCTGCCAGGGGGAGTTGAGTTTCTAAACTGCCAGAAGAAAGGTGCCATGCCATATGAATTACCCATCTGATATGATAATGTCTTTATTACATTTTGGAGAAGTCATACAAAACTCCACTAAAGGCATTTTTCTATTGCTTTTAGAGATTCACATTAGAGATAAGCATAGAATTTCCTAAAAAACAGAAGAACTACAAGCCTTCTGACACTAAACAGAAGAAAACACCCTTTCAAATAATTGTCCACAGAGAACATCTAAATTAATGTCTCACTCTCTAACCACACTCATTCATATACACAAGCAAACATGATTAAAAATTACAAACTCTTTGAAAGTTGATGGGTATACTGTCATACAGGTGTTTCATACACTTGAACTTGAGTATTCAGAGCACAAGCATAATTAGAGTTTAGAATTCTTAGGTCCAGTGAAGTTGCTGGTGCCAATGGATATTGAGCATGGCTGCTGACACATTGAGAACTGTGTGTAGGAAATATAAAGTGGATGGAGGACTTAGTGTTTGGGGCTTCAGGGATTAGGAAGATAATTGTGGATCAATTCTGCCAAATGATTTGAAGTAACTTAAGCCTGTCATCAGTACTTTAATTGTTTTTACAACACAACTTGAGAGTGCACTTAGTGCAATGAATGATTTGATAACACCTGGTTGAAATGCTCTGTCCATTAGTTGCGTATCATCTCTCACTTTTATTAAGCTGGTTAGCCTACTGCTCTACTCATTTAAGACCCAAGATTTATGTTAGAAAGAGATTCTTACAAGTGTCTGTTGAAATAAATATCTCTTAGTAGGGTTAGAATGGTAAATGTACAAAAGGAGCGGCCCTCCTATCTAAATATTTTCATATTTGTGTTTGCAAGCAATAGCATAAATTTAATAAAAAGTATTGTCTTATTCTTTTACACTAAGGAATGCTAATCTTTGTATGCAGGAAAGAAAACTAAATAAATAAAAACAGAATTCTTTATCCCTTCACAAAACACCAAGAATAAACTGTTTCCTAGCAAAGCAGCCAGATGTAACTCCGTGAACTGTTGCTGTTCTTGAAATAAAACCACTTACTTGACTATCGGCAATTACAAAGGCTAGAGGCAAATTCGGTAAGAACCACCCCTGCCTGGGTGGTTTTCTCTGTTTTCTTCAGTTTGTGAAGAAGGACAGGAGCACAGCTACATCTAACCACCTCTATCTCCCTTTCTGCAAGATATGACCTATCAAAATCCCACAGTGTTTAAAACTGATGAACACAAGTGCAATAAGTTTTCATGTGTAGTCTCAAAACTCAGGATGTTGCCTATGGTGAAGAACTGGAGAGATAATTAATCAATGGAAATTCCAAAATGCAATCAATCTCACTGACAACTTCTCCAAAAGCTAGCTCCAGTCTGTAGCTGGAATGCTGCCAGGCAGAAAGATTTGGATACCTCAGGGCTAAGATTGTTGTAACACCTGCTTGCCATGGTACCTTTCAGGTTGGATGAAAGCAGCTGTACACAATGCAGGCCAATATAGAAAATAAATTAATTAGCAATTATATGCTTTCTTAACTCACTCAACACAACCTGATGTCTTCCTTTAATATAGACTGCCAGGGCTGCTGTATTGAGAAGTGCCATTTGATGAGACTTACCAGTTGCCATTCTGTAGAGCAAAACAGAAACAACTAAGAACTGCCCATTGTTGAAAATTGTCTACAAAACCACTTTTCCAATAGGCAATGAGAACAATTCATATGGTTTTTTCTTTTTTTTTTAAGTAGCAGACCCTTACTGGAGTAAATTGGTTTAGCTCCATTGGTTTCAAAAAGCCATGAAAACTCATACTAGCTAAACATAGAGTTCTATGTTCCCATGAATTTCATTAAAGAGATGGTACACACTGACAGAAGAAAAAGAGGATTTGAATATGAAATTTGTTGAATTAGCCTTTAGTGACTAGCTTATAAAATCTTCCTTCCTTCCCTCCTTCCTTCCTTCCCTCCCTCCTTCCTTCCCTCCTTCTTTCCCCATGAATTAAGTGGCAATGGCATCACCCTAATTTCTAATGTCAACATTTAAGTATTTTTATTTTTTTTTCTATATGATTGGAAATGCTGTTTATTCCAGAATGCATTTTCTTAAATGTCACTTGTTTACAATGATGTCATAAAAAATAAAACATTTTGGGAAGAGTAAAAGCCACTCAATATTTTGGTAGTTTTGGTGGCAGGAAACAGAGAACATTGTTGGAGATTAAAAATTAACAATGGTCAAAAATATTCCTTTTTCATCCATCTTGAGTGAAAACCCCCTGAGATTGGAAGCTCAAACACCATCAGGAAAATCTGAAAAACTAGCTAATTTTTCAATTAATTTAAATTCCAAACCACTTGCTTCTTTGATGGAGAACACTGAAAAATCTGCTGATTCGGCTGTTGCAGACTTTGAGAGCTCTCTTAGTTTCTTACTTTAGCTCACAGCTAAACATCAAGTTCATTATCAACTGATTAGATTGGCAGTTGGTCAAATAAAAAACTATTTTATTAAAACCTTGAATTAGAGACATGCTGGAAAACTTCACCTGTTGGCAATACGCTGGGCTTTTAAAGACTGCGCTAAGAAATGCCAGTGCTTTTTAAAATTGCCTTCTTGGAGAGTCCAGGATATCTTTAAACAGCTTTCTCTGAAAGTTAAATCTGTCTGCTAAATCTTGGCCTAATACCAGATTAAGTTGGGATCTTAGTGTCTCTTTAAAGAAAGATGCCTATGAAATGACAGGGCTGAGAATCAGGCACACAGACAACTGCTTTCATGCTACTGTTATCCTAAAGGAAAAAGACAATAATGAGGCAAAGAGAGGTAGGATGGAAGACACAGAAATGCAAGGAAAAAAAAAAAGCACAGAGTGCTAATGTTCAATCCCTCACCTTGAATTATGCCTACTTGCCCTCAATCTTCCCTGTTTGATGGCATCTGGACACCGCAGGGTTGCAGAAAATTTAAGCTTTTCTTCTTTGTGTGGAGGAGCAGAACACTGCATTGAAATACATGCCATGCTGATAGCTCCTCTCCCAGCTTAAAGAAAGAGTCTTCAAAATGGCTTTGCAGGTCGACCCAAAATCATGTGAGAAGACAAAACTTTGCCTAAGCATATGCAAAAGAAGCCATAGGTAGGGGAAAAAACCACAGAAAGTTTCCAGGAAAAATTAGTCCAAACTGCTTGACCCAAGGTAAGGCAGGAGAAAGCTACTATTGATATTCCCAGTAACCAACAGTGAGGTCTGCAATTAGAGACAAAAAGGAATCAGTAACCTATAAAGCTCTGCACTGAGTGGATGGTCAACACTTTAGATTCCATTCTTCAGTTTGTGACTGTTACTTGCCATTTCAGCCACTAAGTATCCAACAAATATGATGTAGTCAGTTCTTCAGGCTGAATTTTCTTTGATTGTTGTTTCCTTCTGCCTTAACTGTTTTGAAAGGCTTGAAGAAGATAGCAAGGAGAAATAGACTTACTGATATGAGCATATATTTCCATAAAACACTAATTGTTTCACTGAAGAGATCCTAAACCTAAAGTTCCTAAGAACTTTATTCCTCTGAAGCAGGATCTTCAAAGAAGTGTGTCTTCCTTTAAGAGAAGCATATTTTATCTCTTCAAATGAGTATGGAACTGAGTTACAAGATGTCAAAAAATGCCATTTGTGCATACTCTAAAGAGCTCAGTTAAGACTCAGCATTAAATATCCTCCAGTATCATCTTATAAACTGTGTTGAGCAAAAACTTGATCACTTTCTTTCTCAGTCCACATGCTTGCACTTAAGAGTAAGCAAGCAAAGCACAGAAGTAGAGACTTACCATTTTGAAATGAGACACTAGCCTCACTCCACACAGAAGTTAAAATGCAAGTGAAACAGATTATTGCAAGAAAAGAGTATGTGGTCAACTGGGTTCTGTACCTGAACTAGGGACAATGAACAATTGGTCACCCAATTCTCTATTTGGTTTTACCACAAGTGTGACACTGAGGAAGAATGCCAAAATGTGTACTCAGAAGGATGGCAAAGAAATATTGCAGTCAATTCTAAGACTACCTAACTTTTGAATGCTTGGTTTTGCTACTTTATTATTCTAATAACGTCTGGTGTTACCTAAGCTTTCTATCTGAAGACAGAGTCCAAGACAGATAAACAGACATTGATTGATACCAGTCCTCAGCAGTTTTCTTGGCAACACTGCTGAGCGACATTTGTTTATTTCTTTATTATCATTCATTGCCTGATAGGCCAGCCTGCTTATCAGTCATCCCATGCTCCTTTCCCTTAATTAGAGAGATCAAATACACCACCACAAATTCCCTCCTTGACCATCCACAGCCACCACTCAGCAGCAATGCCTCAATGTAGAAGGAAAAAGAGTGGATTGGCTGATAAGAGAGAGGCTCAGATCCTGCAATGGTCTTCTTACAGGTTTACCAACCAAGCGCAACAGGAATGAGTGAAGAGATCAAAGACACTGACTGTGGTTGATCAGGACAGGTGTTTGTGGTGATGTTTTCAACAGATGGAGGTTCCTGTGAGAGAAGAAAAGAGACCCAGGTTATACCAGCCAAATGTGATGACTCCTCAACCAGAACCACTGCAATCAGTTACATTTTTCTCCCTGTTGTAAAGTGAAGTGCATGCACACACACAGTTTTACCCATTTGCATCTTAAAGAGAAGAAATGTTATCGCTTTTGAGAAGAAGAACAGATGCAAAAAGAACGAGAGATCTTTACAGCGCCACTTTCATAACAGACTTCTGTTGTTTTGGAGTGATTTATTTCTGAAGAGGAAAAAAATGTAAAGAACTTGGAACACAAAAGTACCTTCTCATCAAGGGTTGTCTATCGTTTCATGAATCACATGTGATGGATGAGATTTATGAATTAGAATCTGCGTCAAAAGATTTACAGCGTTCTAAATGAGTTATGTCATCTTCTCGTCCGTGAGCATAAACTTTCAACAAAATATCTATATCACCATCACAGAAGCATGGCCAACCCAGTTCTTTCATTTCACTGCAGCACACCCAGACCCTGTCACAGCATTTGATGAATTCTTGAAGGAATGGGCTTCAGATCAATTAAAATAAACACCACAAGCTGATTTATCAAATCTTTTCTGAATGCTCTCAGAAAATGTCAAAAATCTGATCCATTGACAGAGAAGAGTCAGAGAATCGTGGCAGCCTATGGGATCACAAGACCTTTTCAAAACCATCATAAATCACTACAGAAAACAAATGGGGCACCATGTGATAAGATTTTGTCTGACAGCTTTGCCTCAACAAGACATATACGAGATAAATGGATACCTTCGTCCGTGCCCAATTGTCAGTTTACAAAGTTCCAACTTGTCAAATTGTAAAATATACTGCATCCAAAATAATATACCTTTTTGGATATCCAATAGGATGATTTAAGAAACCTCTCACTCTATTTCTTTGTTGCAACTTTTAAAGTACTTCTGCAGACAGAAATACTTGACAAAAGACAGGTAGAAAGGCAGGAAGGCCGGCAGAGAGACATGTCAAATATTACCTAGCACAGTAGTTCTAGTATGGCAGCCGATTTAAAATAATTAATTCCCTCTTTTAATGCCTTGTAAAAACTATTTGAATGACTGAAAAATAACTTCAATCTGAAAGTTAACGATAAACTTAATATTGCTGTGGAGCTGTTCTCTTTCATACAGATTCTGAACATATTCAGAACAATTAAGTAAAATGTAAATATCTCCCAGGTATTAGTTGGACTCTTGAAAATGCCTTTGCTAATGAGGTATAAAGTTAGGCAAATCACCACAAATATTCAGATATTGGAAAACAAACGGATCTGATGCTGAATTAGGGACATGGGCAGCCATCAATTTTGTGTGTTGGAATTCTATTTTCAATGTTAATAATAATGACTTGAGCCCAATTTTAATTTATTAAAGATGGTATCATTTACAAGTGGCTGTGGACACAGAAGACTTTCAAAATTTCATAACATTTTCCAACATTTCAAAACATGTTAGAAATTGGTATAGTAAATGAACTGGATAGTTTCTATATTTTGGATATAGTCTCTGCTGCCAGCTTTTAAAACACTGTCTCAGCTTTCCTCAATATGTAATAAGATTGCAATCACTACCACACAGAGCATGAAGAAATACATGAGAATTTGAAAATACAATTGCAGCCTGTGCTTTTTAATGTTGTTTAATCTTCTAAGCATTATTTCTCTGCACCTCTACAATTGCGATACTTTTTGCAGAAAAAAAGTTTACAAATTCAGATTCTGAAGAAAATTCCAATTTTAAATAAGTATCTTCCTCAGAGATGCATAATGCTTCCTATGTCCAGTTTTCAGGGAGGAAGCAGAATCAAACTTCCTTTAGAACTTGTTTGTTGAAACCATAGTGTTGATAATGTACTTAAGGGTCTTTTTGATGTTTAAGGTGTCATGAATGAAAAACAGTCTCAAAAGTCCTTCCAGGTGCTTTAGCTGGGACTAATAAATGAGGAGGAGAGAAAAGTTTGAAAAGTCTTGTTAACCAAGGCCATTGCCTCTTCAAACTCCTTGTGTGAATGAGTGAAAATCAGATAAAGACATCAGCACAGCCTAGGTCCTTTCACATCTGATTTCAGACCAGAGTGTGATGAAGGGATAGTGTTGGCTTGCAGATGAAGGACCTCTCCCACAAGGGCAATGCGGCAGAGTCTAGAGCCATGCTTTAGCCAGTACATTCATTAGCAGCCTTTGACATAACCATGAGAGATGATTAGTCTACACGAGTTCTCCAGGAGCTATACTAAATTCATTCTACTACTTCTTCTTCAATCCCATGTGAAATATGTGTTTCGGTATCTGTAAGAACTATCTGGAAGAAAAGGAGTAATGTGAATGCCAATCTATGAATAGGAGAACCAATGGAATTGGGAAAAGGAAAGCAATCTCAGGAACTAGATGCAATCACAACGCATGGTCTTTCTCCAGCGAAGGATACTTCAGTTATTAAGCTGAATGCAGCTCTTTAATGTCTCAGCACTGCTCAGAAATCAGAATTCTTTTCTTTAACCTTTTCTCTTCATGCGCCTACAAAAAGGAGTTCAATATCCTACCTACTGTTGGTGCTACACATCTGCATTTTGCTAGCTTTGAGTGCTAAGTAAGTTCAACTTTCTTGACAGCCTTTAAGCTATGAAATCATTTAGCACACCTTTGGTGTCACTAAGCATATGTAATGGTATACATGCACATAAATGCAAAAGAATATTTGTCATCTCCCTTGAGTACAAATCTATAATTTCTCATATTTGCTGCATTTGTGCCCTAATGTTCATATACTAAATGGTCTATTAATTTTTAATTAAAATTTCAGTACTAAAATGATGGGGAATTATATAACTACACTTCTATTCTGTGGCGCTTAAAATAAAATTGATTTTATTTATGAAAATCCGTGATCTGGAATTTTCTACAGTTTATACTTTTAATGAAAATATGCAATATGTTGATAAAAGAATAGAATACATATTTGCATTTATCAACCTTGTCAATTTCCTCCATCCGCAGAAAAAGTGCCTGCATCACTCTGTAGCCTTCCATTGTTCTTGTACTTTGCTAATTGCAGAACTATAACTTAAACACAAGGATGTAAGTCAGCAAGTGGACCACTGGAGTACTTTGTCTTATGACAAATTCCTTAATTTCACCATGTTCACTGTAACAAAGGCTTTGAATTCATGTATATAGTAAAAGTATACCACAGGACTTTTACTTTCAGAACAACATCCCTAAAAGCATTATTCAAAACACTCAAAGTTCATGGAGTAGAAGTACCTGAGCTTAGGAAAAGCTCTTGGCAAATCCCAGTGAATTTTTTTGACAGATTCATCTTCTAGCCTTTGGAAAAGAGAAGGTGCTCCAGGCAAGATATTTGATTAATGCCACAAAAAATAGTGTTGCTGGCACAGCTGGTATGTTGGGAGAAAAATTCATCACTAACTCTGAAACTGCCATGTAATTTTCTCTCAACACTTCTTTTCTGTACTTGACAGAAGATTTGCACAGGACAAACTAGCTTGACAGAGGACAAGTCAGCCAGCTGTTGAGGTATCTCTAAACATGACAGATCACTATGTTTTAACTCAGATTAATTCACTTATTACAGGTAGACCTAAATCACTGGTCATTGTCAAACCAGTTGTCACAACTAGCAAATCATGTCAGATTTCTGAACAAAAATATTTAAAAAAGTATTTCAAATCTTAAACAGTTCTTATAACCTCAGACTGTCTGCTTTTCACACAGCAAAGTAAAGCTGTGTGATAAAGCTGTGCAAAATAGCACTGTTGCTCCAGCTGTATCTGTGCTGTTTGTCTGGTATTTAATGGGACCAGAAGGACTTGGAAATTGAGTGCAGATTCCGGTAACTGGCAAAAAATGAAAGCATTTCCTCCAAGTCACTTTTTGGCATCCCACCCCAACTTTTTTGTCTTTTTTTTTGTTGCGTTTAAGAGATTACCTGCTGCCTTAAACTCTTACCCATTTTTGTCACTGTATTTTCAAGAGTTCAATAAATAAAAAACAACAGGACTAATTTTAAATATGTCCAGCATTGGCTCACCAGAATTATTAGATTGCTATATTAAAATGAAAAATCACCCTCAAAATGCAGTAGCAGAAATGAAGTCCATATTTAGGGCTGTATTTCAATTAGTTTTCTCTAAGTGATTAGATAATAAAATCAGTAATTCAGATATATTCAAAAGAATTTAAAGGCTAGAGAGCCTGAAGCATATTTGCAATATCAGAATTGTAGACTGCCCCAAATCTCTGCTATTAGATCCAAACCTCCTAGATCATGGGTAGGTTTGCTTGAATGTTGCCAATAGAGCTCAGAGATAATCAGAAACTTACTTAGTCCAGAACATGCACTGACTGCACAAAATATTTTGCAAACTGAATTCCCTTCTTAGGGTTTTTATAAATGATGTTTATGTTTTCATGGAAATAGAAGGACTGACCTACCAAAAATTTTTGTCTGAACTCTGAGGGAGAATGCTGGGCTTCAGGAACAGTGATGAAATGTGTTATATGAGCCAAATAAGATATTTTGCAAAGAAAAATGAATACATTTTTCATTATTGCTAATTAAGTGTGGTTAAGGCCATCTCAAGATGTAATATGTGAGGTTTCAAGACAAGACTGAATGAAACATCAACCTCGTGTGATCTCATATCTGACCCTGCTTTGAGGGTCAGCCAAAGATATCCCTGAAGTCCTTTCTAGTCTGAATTATCCTGTGATCCTAGCAACATAACTCTCTTTGCTAAATTCTTCCTTTATATATAAAGTGCACAGCTCTCTTCATTGCCTACTCTGTAAATGTATATTATATGGAGAAGGTTACCACATTTCACTATTGTCATAGTACAACATACACAGTGCATTTCTCCCACAAATCCTCGAAATTCCAGTAACCAAACACAGCCTATGCACCTTCCCTCTGCCAATTTATGTAGGATCAATCCTCTCTGACCCAATATCTCCTCTCTGTCAGATCTGCCTCTAAACAATTAGTTACCTTTTACTTATTATTCCCTTCTGGCATGAAAGGTAGCTATGCAATGCATATTTAAAGAATGATAAATACATTTCCTCATCAACAACAGAACAATTCAACACAGTTTAACTAAACAATGGATTATGTACCTTAAAGGCACAGGAGAAAAATATAGATTCTAGAGGGTTCATGTTTACTGGGATGGGATTTCTAAAAGGATTTTAGTTAGAAACACAAAATTTATATGTGTTTTAGTTAGGGACTTAAACACTTTAGCTTCTTTCTGTCCAGAGAGCTATAGCTTCTGTGTTGGAAATATTTCAGTCTTTCAGAGAATGGAGCAGTCCTCTCTCATAATACTTTATGTTCAATTATAGTTATGACAGGTAAATTTTATGCTCCACCACAAAAGTCCTCCTACTTATCATGTATAATCCTAGCTGAAAAGCCTGTGTGAAGAAGGACTTCAAGGGAAGAGGAGTTTCCTCACTCTTTGCTGCTCCTTGACAGTGTTCCAGGAAGTGGATGGTTGTTATTAGTCATTTGTATAAACTGATCTGTTCTGGCTTGGGGTTCTCACTTTATTGCTGATAGACAAAAAACTGTAAAAGTGGATGTGAATGGACTTGTTAGATGCTGTTTTTAGGTGGCTTGGGTATTTATGGACTGGTACATGTGCATATTTTGTTTTTCAGAGTTTCAGATCTCCATCATTCTTGTTAGAAAATAATTTCCTTCAGAAGTCCTTCACATTTAAAAGGCTAGAGAACCCCAGACAGGTCTCTGGCTCACAGACATCCAGATCTCCATATATTTAGGAAACTAATAATATATAATCCAGTGGGTGAGAATATGGATGCATGTCTTTTAAAATCCAGTTATGTTACCTGAAAGGCAGATGCTTCTAGCTGTGTATCTGCCTCCTTACCCTGTTCCAGACAAAATTATTCCCCTATCATGCTAGAAAAACAAATGAACTTTACCTAAAAGATATTTAAGTAAAATTAAGGATGGTAAAAAATTACCATTGTCTCTGTTCAAGTAACCCAATATGTATCAAATGAAAATCAGTTGGGAATGCTCCTATCTGTGGTTTGGCTGGTAGGTTGAATTTGGGTAGTTCTGGCAAGATGACGATGTTGGCAGTCAGCTGAGGTAGCAGCCCATTTAACTGGCACAATCAAACGACTGAAGAGGAAACATGTCCACAAATCAAGCGACTCAACAGGTGATTACAACCCACAAGGGATTAACTTTTCTAACCATAACACCTTCGACAGTCCTTAGCATAAAAAGGCCGTTTTTTTTGTGCTTGGGAAATATCTCGGGGGCCTTTATAACACCAGAAGGTGTTCCTTGTCTTTCTACTAAGTAAATCTAGCTCTTAATGTTCTCATTACAGTCTCATTCCTTCAATATTGACTAAAGAAAAGAACATTAGGCCTTAGAAAAAATAAGGAAGAAATAAAAAAGGCAGAGGGTAGTACTATCTTCAGATATTCTATCTTCTTCTATCTTTTCTTATTTCTCAAACTCCCTCTCTTTTGGAGGCAGAAGGAGAATGAAACTGTGGAACTCTAAAACTAAGGATGGACAGGAGGGAGTGGCACTGAGGTAGAATGACATCAATACAAATAGCACACATAATGAATACATTTTAGCTAAGATATTTGTAGGTATAATGCATAATGTTTTCAACCTATTAAAGAGTTGCTTTAATTTCACTGAAATATTTTACTATATTTTCATTTTGAAGCTCACCAGACAGCAAGCACATATAGTTTTGAGATCTTTTGTTGTTGTTTTTGGGTTTTTTTACGCTAAGGTATCTACTTAAAACAGACAAACCAAAACCCTCCAAGGAAGAAATCAATTAATTAAAAATTACATAAGAACATCTGCTTGCAAGCTGATCAAACTAGAAAGGTGAAAACAACGTCTGCTCTAGTGGAGGGAAGAGAGATGACAATTTGGGGTATGGGGAAATGGCAAAATGTGGGGTAAATGATAAAGAAGCTGCCAGATTCCATGTCTCGAGTCATGTTAAAATGTGAACTTAAACACAAAGTTCAGCTCAGTGAAGCAGAAGGACAATTCTCTTCCTTAGATAGAAAAAGATCTTTTTTCATCTGTAGCAGGTGACATATGACTTGTGCAGATGAGCCACTAGCCACTTCAATCCCTATAACTTGAGAAATTCATCAAGGTCCAGGAACACTGACTTGGATTATTCACATGAACTTGACAAATGCTGTAGAGAGCTGTCTTTTAGTATAGCTATGCACAAATAATCAAACAGTATTTAACAAAATGTAATGATGTTCTGTGTAAAAGGACTCCAGCAGCATCACAGAACAAATGCCACAGAGCATAATAACAGAAATGAGCCCTGCTTACATATGATATCTGCTAAATCATGCACACTTAATATTCAAAACTAACTTTTTAGAAGAAAAAATTTCATGTATTTTTGATTAATATATCCTTTATTAAGGCTTTCAACATGGTATTTTCTCTCTAAGTGAGAGAGAATATGCATTTAAGCATATTCTGACTTTAAAAAGGGTATATTGTTAGTGTGGATTGTTTTGCAGCTCAGTTTATCAAACCCCTGGGTTTGCTGGAAAGAGTAAATTTGCTCACATACATAATTGTTTTCAGGATATTTTCTTATATAAAGACATTATTTCATGTATACATGAGAAGCTTAGTAAAACCCCATCTTATTGGCTCATAATAAGGAACAAAGTTTTAACATCAAGAGCTAAAAATACTTATTTTAAAATGAGAAATGCAATAATGCTGAGCTATTTGGCTGCTTCTTAAGTCAAAGGCGTTGTAGGCTTTGTTAACTGAGGTATCTCACAGTGTCTCTAGCAAAGTGACATAAGTCTCCTTTATACACAGGCATTAGATGAGCCTAATTGAAAATAACACAGATTCAGCAGCTGACAGCCTACTGTGGCTGAGGGGAATTATTTTCCCTATTTTAAACTATTCTCTGTTACATTCTTCCACCCTTTGGGAAAAGCACTATTCAAATTGGTAATTGTGTTACATTTTTTGAGACAAAACTGACATTATTTTATTTACTTGCATTACGCTTAGGAAAAAGGACCTACCAAAATGATGAAATGGCACCTCCTGTGTGACAATTTTACAAGATGTGCCTTGATTTTTGCTGCAAAAGCTGCTAGCAGTTGAAAACGTTGAAAAGAAATGTAGGATGATTCTCTGTAAGTGAAAAGTGGGCACTAAAAGTTAGATGACATGAAACCTGTGGCTTCTTAAAAGAGAGATTAATCTGAACCAGGCTTAAGAGTGACTTTCTAGTTTCCATTTGAAATTCTCCATCTCTTGTATGTCAGCAAAAATTCTCAGGCTTGCTATTGTCACCTGAGAAAAAGGACACTAGCAGACCATTTTTAGTAGACAAGTACTTGTGAGGATCAGAATGTTTGCTTACAGTGAGCACATATTCACAATAATGTGAATTCTCAGCACACTATTTTGCACACACCTATTTTGCAGTAAGACTCTAAGGATGCCTGAAGAGTGGTATTTACACTGACTAATATGAACATCATATTTTAACATCATATTTTAACATCAGATCAAATTGAGGCATCTTAGCTCCCTTGGCTGTATCACTGGACAGAGGGAAGGAAGATGCAAAGACCACAAGACAGGCTTCTGCTCTTAATTGTGTTAAAGTACCTTCTTGCCTTCTTGAAAATCCTACTTCATACACCTGAAGTTAAATGCCAAAATGTGAAAATCCTAATCCTATTATGCTTACAAGAGGATCCACCCAAGGAGTTTGTTGTGAATTGAATAGCTGTTTCCCATATGCCCAAGGAGAAACACTATAGACTGGGGATGTTACAACTTGGCAACAGCCATCACAACCATCTTTTTAAACTAAATACTACGTTTTCATGGCTGAGTAATTTCTTCTGTTTCATTGCAAGAGTAGTAACAAAAGTTAAGTAACAAAAGTACCAAAAATCATTACAGCTCTAGAATATGGTATTTATGGTCAGATAAAGCCACGTGGAAATTAAATTATTAGGAAATTATGCTAAGTGCTCTAAACTGGAGTAACTCTTTGTCAGTGCTCTGGAGACACTTTCCCTTTGCTCAGCAATTTTTTGTGGCTACCTGGCTGACACATTGTTCCATGCAAGGAAGAGCTCTTTATCTACCATCAATAACAGCACAGGTGGAGGCAAATGGCTGTTGTAAACAATTCTAATTAGGTGACCTTGGAAAAGACCTGACATGCAGGGAGGAATCCTGATATAGTATTTAACCATATTCAGTGCAGTTAAAAGTTATTTCCTGGTCAGATATTTACCTTGGTCAGGAAAACAGTCAGCAGTCTATGCATGTTCAGCATGGCTTTCAAAGTCACTCTTTAAAAAAATTGTTAGGTTAGATTTTTTGATTGAAAGTTTTAAATATCAACAAATAGAATCTGACAGACAAAATATCATAGTAAATACGATGCTGATCTCAGACTGGAACCAGTGTTAACCTTGCCTGAACACATAAATAATATTTTGTTTTCACAGAGTAGAAATGCACTTAAATATTTCCTTCTTTCTTTTAAGGTATGTCAGAAATGAGATCCACCTAGTGAAATAGAAATTGCCCTGTACTATATCCTCTCACAGCACAGTATAAACTAACAACAGAAAAAATAATGTAATGCTAGAAAACAGAAACAAAATAATAATAATAATAATAAAAAATAGGCAAACCCTAGAGGATATAAAACCAAAGAGAAATGAATAGAACGAAAGAGAAAAAGAAAATTATACTAAATTTTGGTGTCTATTCCTGTCTAAGAAAATAACTAAAAAATATCAAATTTCATCAAAATGTACACATATCCAATGGGATGCATAAGCTTCTATACAAGAGGGATCTGAAATGGACTCTGATCAAAATAGAAGAAATTCAGCTTCCTAGTGCTTAAATAGAAGCTCTGAGCGATTAATATATCTTTTTACTTGCTTTTGGGGTAATCATATAACATCCTGCTTCTGCATGTCAAGCTAGTTCCATGGCACTTGCTGTGATAGTAAGGGCATACTTAGTAATTGGGACAATTTTGTTATGGGCAGATGGTAGTGTCAATCTAAAGCCCACCTTTATAATGTACTGCATGTCATTCATCTCCTTTGCCAAAAGACTGCAATGTCTAGATATGGCCAAATGATGTACATTTCAGCTTTGATGTGTTGAGCAATACCAACAGAAGGTGGTGTTCTTAAATTGCAAGCTATGTTGCTTCTTCAAAAAGGCTCATCAGTAATTCGAAGAGGTTTTAAACTGTAGACTATAAGCTGACTGACTGGTCACCTGTTGTCCCTAATTTATGCCACTTTTCATCCTTGACTGATAAATTCAGATATTTTTAGAGTTCTGCAGTTTTAATATTCATGCTGGAGGGATCCTTGATATCTAAATTTTATACTCCCAAAAAATTAGAGAATTTTTGTTCTAAGGTTTCATTTCATAATGTTTAAACTGTAAGCCCTCAGAAGCTGCCTTTGTGTTGTTTTGCATTCACCCAACATCTGGCACAAGTGACCCACTTCTTGGTCAATAATTACGCAATGACACAGTAAATATGATTATGACTATTACCTTGGTTTTGATTAATTGCAAACTTGCAGCTTTTCATATCACTAGTGTACTAAAATATTTTTTAGGCCCTCAGAAATTATTTCTGAACTTCTGATTGCACTTTTATGTGGCAGTATGATTAAAATATTTTGCCCTATAATAAGAAAACACTTCTTAAAAACAAAAAAATCAAGAGAATATGAACAGAATTACCAATGCTGATAACTCAGTAGTAAGTAAAACTGTATTCACAAAATAACACTGAAAATGTTGCTATTTCAGCCAGCTTAATGGATAACCACATTGAGGGACTAACTGGAAAACAGCTTTTTTTCCCCTTTTGTCAGCCCATCTCAGGAGCAGCTTGTAACATCCCTACAGAAATGTTCTGATGACTTTAAATTTTTAGTTCTGAGACTGACAAAATATGTCCTTTGTACATCTACAGAATGACCGTTTCCCAGAATAGTCCTCTTACCTTTATTCTTAACTCTCCTTCACCTTTGTGATAGCTCTTGGCAATTTGCATAATAAGAAAATGTATAAATATGTAAAAATGTTTCTAATATGCCCTCTGATAAAATAAAAGCATTTTAGTATGGAGAAGCAAGACAAAAAATAATAATTACAATACTAGATAATAGAAAAAATAATGCAAAACTAACCCAAGATCATTCACTATCCGTATCTGAAAGCCACATTAAAAATATGCTGCAATCACCCATAGAATTTTTCCTCTTTTAGCAAAAGCAATTTTAGTCTTTAGAAAGTGTTAGCTTTCTCTTAGCTAGTGCATTTGCAGCCAAAGGAAAAACAAGAAATAGGATCACTTAAGCAGGCAGTGAGAAATCAAAGACCAACATTGCTGATTTTAAAGTCATGAACACCTTTTTCACACCCAGAACCAGCTCTGTGTATTAGATGAAACACTTATTTTTGAGTCCTGAACCTGACTGGCTCAAAAATATCAGCCAGCTTCAATATTTTATTCAGTATATAAACAAGGGAGTAAAGTATCCACTATGACTTTCTCCAAAGAGGTAGAGAGCTCTTTAGCCTCTTTACAACCCGTTCCTCCCAACTCAGCCAACCAAAACAGTAAATTATTAGGAACTATACTGACTGATTGTTTCGCTTGAACTTTCTTCCTATTTCCCCATAAAATTTTGTATTTCTTATTTCTCATTAAAATGTAAGTTTACTGCTCTTCCTCCATTTTATCTTCACATTTTTTGTTGCTACCCTTGTACTTCATTGCTCTTGTTGCATTTAAAGGTCTTCCCAAGAGAATAAATGGGATAAAATTTGTCAGTATAGATATGTATATACATATATATATATATATGTATCTTTTCTCTCTTCATTTACTTAACATGCACCTACAGGAATATCAAAGCAGATGGGCCCTAATCTGAGAATCAGGTCAACTGTACTCTAAAGAAACAAAGTCTTTAATTTCAATCTACTAGGGCATATATTAGAGAGTTAGGAAGAATGGACTAAACATTCCACTGTGCTGGTATTTTATTCAGCCATTATTAATTGTCCTCAATAATTGGACACCATTAAGCAATCTTGACTGACTGTGAGATGAGCTAGTCTCAGCTAACTCTTGTATCATATGGAGACTAAATTAGGCTTTTCAATAATCACTGTTTCTAAATGGCAAACAAAAGGTATTCTGTATTGCCCCTGTGTCCTTTACAAGTTCCATAAATAACTAATTAACCTCTGCAATGAAAGTCAGCATTAAAACAGGAGGCAGTCTCTCTATACAAACGATGGGCATCTAAGAAAAGATCTGAGCAACACAGAGCTTACACTTTCCTTTTTTGCAGTGTTCTCCACAGAAATTTAATGCTTATTGACTCCACATTAATATCCATTTAGTAATCTGCCATTTTTGTTTGTTTTAATATAACACGCACTTTTACAGTAGAAAGGAATTATGCAGTTTAGAAGTATGAATATTAAAAAAGGATATAATTAAATCTGTAGCCTGAAACCTCTGTCTAAAGCTATAATGACAAATTTAGTCCATATTTATTATGGTGCACAAGGGACTTTAACTAGATCATTAGTTTATATGCCTTACTCAGTAGTGAAGTTCTAAAACTTCACATTTTGCATATTATTACATTATTCATTTTTCCAACTAGGCATAAAATATGGCTTCCCAAGAGTACAATACCTAATTCTTCAAAATATACAAAGATAGCAATAAAATGATTAAATTACAACTCTTACATCTGTTCTTCTTGTTTGATTATAAATTAAAATGTTCAAAATCAGAAGAAAACAACACAGGTAACAAATATATTTAACCCGCATATTTCTCAGAATTAAATAATTCACCCAACTCTATCCCTGCAATTACAAGTGCTGTTGGCTTATCCCATTTTCCACAGGTTGTTGTGTCTCTCTTGGAGAGGTTGTGAAATAGAGTATAATTTGATGATAGATTTAAAAATCACTGACTCTGACCGATAACATGGATTAGGTGCTGTGAACTTGCCATCACAGTCACTGAGGAAGGCTGGTCAAAGGACTCCATGAGATTTCTGTGTGTATAAACACAGTGGTTTAAAAAAAACCATAAAATGTTATGCCTGTCAGGAGAAAAATATAAAATACTATTCTAAACCACTACCCATCATTGCAAAATGCTGCTTGGTGTTTTCTTTATCAATTACACATTAACAAATCTTCAATCCAATGATGGAAATGCACCAGTGCAGGTGACACTGACAAATTATCCTTGGCAGTCTCTGAACTCATAACACATTTCAAAGAAGACTACCTTGATATAAAATGCATGAACTATTAAATCACAATGCCTACTGGGAAATTTGATTTTAGGGAGCATTATTAGGAAAATGGTTATTTACTGAAAAATTTCTATTTGAGAAAAAGAAATGTATTTTAAACTCTATTATTCTACTCACCTGGAGGTGGTTTGTTTCCCAAAATCCTGAAATTCATAAAAACAGATACCTAAAGAAATTGTTTAAATTACTGTGGTCATAATGGCACTGAAGCAGCATTATGCAGCAAGGCATTACTGGATGCCATTGCAGGTTTCTGTGGATAAATTAGGGGAGCAGAAGTTACGAATGAGTGCTCCTTGAAAGCTTCTGAACCAATTGAGTTTTCATCAAATTGAGATACCATACTATGTTTCCAGTTTTCATCTGTCTTGAATGGCTGTATTTACTCTAGATGAAGATTACTCTGTAGGTTCCCTTGACATATGCCTTCCAGATACATTTTATGCCATTATCAAAAACATCTTTCTTTCTTCTTTCTTTATATCAGGACTGCTTCAGTTGCAAATAGAAACATGGGAAATAAAGAACTGCATGAGTTTGAATGATCAAATTCTTCCAGTTACTGAGCTAAACCCATGTAAACCAACTTACAGAATGTCCCCTAAAGATTTAACTTGCTGTTTTCAAAAAATAATATTGTGCTGATAATGGGCCTGAAATAAATCTAAATGATGCTTCCATTAAAGGAAGGAGAGGGAGGAATAAAAAAATTGGATGAAGAAAAAACTTAAAAGAATTTGAAAAATCTCATGTGGCAGAGGGTTTTTTAATAAAATATTCCTGCTTACGAGACTACTTTTGATATGCAATAATATGTTAAAAATCTACCTTATTCACCCACTTTTCAAGGGGAAAAAAGAGAAAGGGGAAAAATAAAAGAAACTGACTTCATTACATGGTGTCCCTCGATAAATAAAAACTCGATCTGGCCTCTGTCCACTGCTGTTCTAAATGAGCCCAGTCAGTCTGGCCCATGTTTTTTCATTTCATTTTCTCTAGCCAAATGACTACCATCTGCTGTCACAAAGCTGTCACACAATCAGTAATGGAAGTTTTCTAAGGAATATAATGGCTGAAGTATGAATATATGACATTCCAGCTCCTATCTAGCAGGGTAAGAACAGCAACCCATTTGAAAAGAAACAGCAGTAGTGTTCTCCCACTTCTCAGCAAGTGCATTGTAATACAAATCTTTATTTGGACTCAAGACGTTGACAGGTCAATTGAACAGAATAAGTCTAGTTTATGATGCAGTTGTCAGAAGTGGTTAAAGCAGGAGTCTGTTTACCAGCGCTCTGAGATATTCCAACAATTTTTCTTGCAAACCAGCACCTTGAGGTTAATTACTTTACCAATTTGAGTAAATGGCAAGCCATATTCCCATCTGTCTCCATTAGTTCCCCACTATTTCTCAATTTATGATGACTGGGGTCAAGGCTGTGGTACAAAAGAAGAGCTAATAAAGCATGAATGGAGCAATTTTCTGTTTATACAAATGTGGTAGCCACAGCATAAATACGGAAGAGACATTTTAGAAATGCATACTCTTTGCTTTGAAAACTCTGCTTGCTAACTGTATTTAAAGAAGTAAAAAACAAACACTAGCAATGAATTGCTGGTTCCATACTTATTTATCTTTAAAAAAACCTGCTATATAGCACTGCAATGCCCACTTGCACCTTGGCACAGGAATTAGAAAAGTTCTGAAAAGCCTACAGCAGTTGATCTCTACTAAGCTTGCTAATTCACCAAAGGCAAGCTGCCTGGGAAAGAAAAAAGAAAAATCTCTTTATTTTGGTACCAAAATGCAGCATTACTGAAGCTTTTCTTCCTCAAGTAAACATTTCTTGCTATCTATATAGGATTTAGTGCTGGAATCCCTTAAAAGCTGTTTAGCCATATGACTGATTTAAGAGCATCTCAAGGGACAATACCTATTTTATTTCTGTTTGTTCATTAAAACACTGTGAAAGTTTACTCCTGTATTAAAAAGTGTAGACCTTCTCTTATTACTTAGTTTTAAATTCAGCCATAAAGTTATATTCTATTCAAAACAGTTTCTATAACCAGTACCTTAGATAAATAATTCAAGGGAAAACCTCCAATTTCCACATACTGTTAATGAATATGCTAGTTTGATAAATTCTGCCTAATCTACTTTGTCTAAACAGCAGCAGTCTAAAAACAGAAGATAATATTTTGGCCATTTGCCACAAATGGCAGAATTACTCATTAATTAAACAGTACAATAAAATAAATTTTGCAGCAAATGAGGCATAAAGCACGTATTCTCCCACAAATGATTCAAAATAGAATGGAGGTAATAATGTTCTATTGCTGTTTGTGTAGTGTAAAAATTTTAATCCATGACATATCCATCAGAAGCTACAGAAACCCATTAATGTGAACCAAATCACTAAGTCCATATACATATTAATTCTTGTAGCATAGTCCAGAGAATAACATATCTTTAGATTACTATATTCATCCCGAAGATCAGATCAAAAGCCAACCCATAAAGATAACAGCAGAACAGTCAAAGAACAAAATTGACTATCAACTCTTCTGATTTCTTAAGTCCTAAAATAAGGTTTGCACTTATATATTCTTATATATTCTATTCTTCACAGAGTTCACATTGTCAGTTTTTCTCATTATATGCTTTCTATTTTATAAAATATTCTTCTGCTGGTAGTTGGATTCTAAACACTAATGTTGTTCTGGTACTAAGGAAAAACAAAACCAAACACAAAAAGATGATTGGGAAAGCAGAGAAGGGGAAAAGATGCTTCATTCTGTACTCCTTTGGATATCATATTCCTGGTTTACAATATAACAAAAAAGCAAAACCAAGGAGAGAATATAAACTGATGAACAGTCTGTCTTCAATCTTTCAATAAAATCCAGATAGACTTTTCCAGAGAAATCTTTCTTCAATAGAAACTTTTCCTGTTTCCACTGGATAGTTTCAAGAACCTTCCTGATAAGAATGATTATGCTAACTTTTTTTTTTTTTTTTTTTTTTTTTAATATATGTATTTCTCACAATGGTTCTACCCAATTTGGACCTTGTAATTACAAAGAATTTAAAAAATGCTTCTTTCTTTGTCCAGCAAGAAATGATATCTATAAGTCAAATGAGTATACTAACCATACCAAATTCATACCTTGTGAAAATTTGGTGGAATTGTTATTTTTATTCAATAGTTGATGTAATTAACAGAATGCCCTGTGCCTGTTATGTTCTATTAGGAATACCTGAATGATGAACATGGCATCAAAATCAGATATTTACTACAAGTAGAGACTGTAGTAGCAAGTACAATACACACAATACTAATATACCTTTATAATATAGTAAGCTTTATAATATACCACTTCATTTTCAACTTAATAGTAAAGTTTTGGTGGCCTCAAAGTAACCAGTTAGTCTTTCAAACAGTAAGCAGAACAGTTTTAGTTTATTTATGGGAAACAGGTTCAGAGTCATCTCCTTACATGAAAAATATTGATGATGACATTCTGCAAGGATCCAGTTATTCTAAATAGTTGTTCTATAGTAATGAGAAGCAGCTGAGGTGACTTGGTCTCTTCAGCCTGGAGAAAAAGAAACTGAGGGGAGATCTCATTGCAGTTACAAATTCCTTGTGAAGGGAAGAAGAGGGGCAGGCCCTGATCTCTTCTCTGTGGTGACAGGGACAGGACCCAAGGGAATGGCTGAGGTTTTGTCAGGGGAGGGTTAGATTGGGTATTAGACAAAGCTTCTTCTTTCCCCAGAGGGTGTCTGGGCACTGGAACAGCTCCCCAGGGCAGTGCTCATAGCACCAGCCCAGCAGAGTTCAAGAAGTGTTTGAACAATACCCTCAGACACATGATGTGACTCTTGGGGATGTTCCTGTGCAGAGCCAGGAGTTGGGATTCAGTGGTCCTTATGGGTCCCTTCCAGCTCAGACTGTGAGTCTGTGCTTCGTAATCTTGCTGACTGAATTTGCTGACAAGAACATGACAATTAAACTCTAAGAGCCTCAAAGTGGGTGTCCTGTTCTTGTAATGTGTGCTAAGCATAATTGGAAGAAATTCAGAAAAGTCCTTTTAAGACCTGAGCTTGAATCTCAAAAGGGAATACGTAAAAAGTCACCCTTTTATTCTCTATGTCACCGAGACTCCTCAGAATTTCAATTTTTAATCACTTTTTGTCCCTCTGTTTCAGTGGATGAAGCCATAGAACAGAGAGTTTTATATGTTTATCAAAAATGTTCTGGAATGTGGGAAATAATTGGAAACCCTTTGTGTTACACTGTTTATTCACCTAACTAAAGAAATAGGCAGTAGCAAGATATGGGAACATTGCAGGGCAGCATTAAACAGTTGGAAAGTGCTAGGATTGATTTAATTAATAAAAACCATGATATAGTAACTGAAGTGAAACATGAGTTAGCATTTCAAAAAATTGCAAGCTCCTATGGCAAAGATTAATTCCATACACCAAGAGAGATGAAAAAAATAACAGGTCAAAGATATACAGGTTTTAATAAACAAGAATTTTTTATAAGTCATACAAAAAATAGGATTGTCTGAGGGTTATATTCAAATAATTTCACCTATCACAATTTTTTCTACAGGATAAAATGGAAACCACCTTACAGCAGTATAAGGGTTGACTTCAACTTCTAATTTGCAAAAGTACATCTGCTTTATAGAGCATCTTTACAGCAACCTCATAATAAGATAAACATGGCTTGTAACTTTTGCTTTCCCTTTGCAAAAAACACAAAGCCTTGTTTCATTTTTAGAACACTAATTACATAATGGGGAGAAGCCTCTAATTTCTGAGAACACCCTGTAAGAGTTTGTGAGAAGAGCAACAAAATAATGCAGAAGCACACAAAGGCTTTATTAAAGAAATGGTGCTCAAAGCACTGACTTCTCCTATATTTCAAATCTGTTTTTGATTCTTGAGCTAACACTGCTCTAAGCAAAAGTTGCAGCTTTGTCAAATGATAAAGCAACAAGACATATTACCCTGCTTCTGTTATGAAATTCCTAATGAAAAAAACCCCAAGGATTTCTCAATTTTGTACATGTTGTATCTCCCAAAGTGTCCTAAGACAGTCTTACAATTCTGTCAGAGGAGTTGTTCAAATTTGTAAATTACTTCTGTGTGCTTTGTCAAGACAGAAATGCCAGCTTTGCAGCTCTTTGTGGCAGATGTTTGGGCATGCTTTCAGTCCCATATTGTCCTAGCTGTAAAAAGAATGAATACAACTGGTAAAGAGAATAATTTCCTCTCAGATTTCCTTCACTTATGATATCTATTCTATAAAACGTCTTAGGCACAATCAGTTGTACATATAAGAATTTTACTGCTTTTCTCAAAAAAACCCAACAAACCCAAAACTAAAACAGCAAAAATACAAAACCAAACCGAAACAACAAAAAACCAATTGAACAACAGGCTGCATATGAATACAAGGAAAGTTTGCCTACAATCTGTTAGCAGTTTGGACTGTAGAAGTTCTTTTGGCAGACAAGGAAGCCAACAGCAAAAAAAAAAAAAAGGTGAAACAGCTTCAAATGTCAAAATTTTGTAGAACTAACTCAACATGACACTATTTCTCTATCCCTTTAATTTTATGAACCATATTAGGAGAGAATGGACTCAAAATAGAAGAATGAAGGGATACTACAAAAAAATGAAAAACAAAGAAAACATCTTTTGTTACTTCCCTGCTTTTCTAGATTGGACCCAAAATCTTGAGGTGTTTAGATTTATTAAATACCTTGATACTGAGATCATTCTCGGGACTTTGGTTGTGCTTATACCCACTGAATGAGCATGCCCCAACAACTTTGTGGAACAGCTTCTTGCTGGGTATCACCACCTGTATTTCTTATAAGTAAGTAAGTAAGTGGGTTTCTTTTTAGAAGTAATAACTTTGCATGTTGAATGTTTGGAAGATCCTATCCTTTACAGACAAAATAACTTTTAACCTTTCAGTTCACATTAAATACAAGATTCAGCAGTCTATGTGAAGTTTCAAAACATTAATTTACATTCAGTAGGTCACTGCAAACAGAATCCTGAGCATCTCAGACAGGATCGGTTTTTACAAATAGAGCTACTGGGTCCACTGGGGCAAATGCCTTTTTTACTTCCTAAGTTTTGTTATTACGCTTGGAATAATGTGACATGGGAATAATAATTTTCTTTTTCTCCCTCTGCAAAGCCAAACACAGCTATCTGAATCTGACCATGTTTCTTGATGAGCAGGTCAGTGAGAGAAATGATGAGCTGAAAAACTGCAGTGACATCTAAACCACTCATATAATCAGAAAAATTAAAGCTGTTTAGGTACTGCATAGTGCCCCAGGTACTCTGATTTTCAGCCAAGAAAAAACACTGTTTTACTTAAGTCTATTCCCAAACCCAGAAAACTGGTTGCCCTAGCCATTGTTCCTGTATCATTTCAGCATGTGTGTGAGGAGCTCAGAAAAGAAGGTAAGGAAACAGCATATCCACTATATTAGGACATTTGCCTGGCCAAAGATGAGAAGCTGTGCGGTAAAGAACTGAGGTGATTTGTTTCAGAGGCAAAATTTTCATCTATTCCTATGTCATCACTGTTATTTCAGTGTCAGTATCTAATAGATGAGGTAAGCATCCTTGAAATCATCAAATTAGGATATCAATTGCTACCATGATTACATTTCCCACTTTCATTTTGGAATGCTTGCAAATAACAAAATTTTCCAAAGGTTTCTGGTTAAAACTTCTCAGTTGTGAAAACTGTAATTTTTAAGAGAAAGAAAAAATCCTTTTATAAATTACTGCTTAAGGTCTCTTCTAGTTAAGCAATTCATCAGAAGTCACTGCACCCCAGCTACTCTGGTTTTTACTTCTCTAAGTAAAGGGTGACGGACTGAATGAAGTGTCTTTTGAAAAAGTAAACTGCATACTCTTTGTGTTCCCTGTATATAATAGAAAGTGCAGACTGTATCTTAAGATATGGCAGACCATTTCTTACAGGGAAGTAAGGTGCTTATCTGATGCTGAAACGGCAAAATTTTTCTTTCCATGGCTAAACTGCGGGATGTAATCCAAACCCTAAACTGGCAGAGGGTGGAGGGTAGGGGAATGGAATGTGGATGGTAATTCTGATTTCACAGCTGAGCAATAAAATCTCCTGTAGATTAGTTCCCACGAAAGAACTAATAAGGACACTTGTTTTCAGCCACAGATGCTTTCTTCTCAGTCCTATTCTGAAGTGCTTCATTCAGAGTTTCCCCAATCAATATTTTGACTTTGAGAGGCAGAACTATTAGAGGTTTCTTAGTTGGAGAGGGGGAATGCCAGGTCTTGAGCCAGTCAGTCCTCCTCTACAGTTTGTCAAAGCAGGTGAGAGTAAGAAAAAGGGCAGAGGCAAAGAAGCAGCGTACATTCCCACCTTAATCGGTAATATTATTTTCTATTATTTCAACCTTTGCTAAACATATTTTGTAGATTGGAAAACATGCAAACCCAAAGCACTGGAGAAACACAGCATGGAGAATATGGTCATAGTACCATAACTTTTCTCTTAAATGAGCAACAGTATTCTGGGATGGATTCCTGTTCTGGGATCAAACTCCTACCAAACTAAAATACATTCCTTTGTCTACTATATAAAATAATTAGTTAGGTAAGTCACAATTTGGATTTTTGCAGCAGACTAGGAGGAAAATAAAGCAAGGTAGGAATATGTGTGTATATATACGTATATATGTATATACATATATAAAAAAATCTCTATTCTTTAGGTATGATAATAGATTTTTAGGTATCTTAGGAAAGAACAGAACTTCAATTCCAAGATGTAAAATTACTTTAACAAGACTTATGAATACCTCAAAATTAATTTCAAGTGGCAGTTTGGTTTTGCTTCTCCTTCCAAAAAGGGTAAAAAAGTTTTTCTACCAAACACAAACACTGGGTGAGAGAATATACTGTCTCACCACTATACAAAACTGACAAATGAGGGCTAGAGTTCTTTACAGTTAAAATATTTAAGAAAATTTTATTAAACAATGTTTATTACTTGAATTCCTGATCACAGTGGATGACTGCACTCTTATCATCTGTTTTCTGTCCACAGTATGCATCTATCTCTTTTGGGAAGATGAAGTGCATGGCAGTTTATATTTTGTTGGATATTCTTCATTTTGGCTACAAATCCTTATAGAAATTCTGCTTAATGTGCTTAAGGGTTATATCCTAATTGATTTTACTTCACATGCCTTTGTCTTTAGGATTAATATTGCTTGTTAGCAGCAGTTCTTTGCTTTCCAAATGCTGTTCTTCCTAACATATCTTATTTACTAGAAGAACAAACAAACAGTGAAAAAAAGTCTGTGACTTAGCTCTGCTCATATCTTGAAGCCAGAAGTTTCTGAAAATCATCAGTTTGGCAGTCATACACCTATCTGTCTTTTTGTGGCTTCCATTATAATAGGCAGCATTCTAAATTATTTTTATATAAATGAAATAAGAAAAGAAAAATTTCTCTGTTACTCGAGATGTCTGTTTTACATGAATAAAATTTTACATTAGTGCTTCTCACTATTTTTTTTTTACTTCATCCTTTTGACATTGACCATCTACTTTTGATTTCACAGACCGAGTAAGGACATTGTATTCACCATATTCAGGGTTAAGTTTTCATATAAGCTATTTTTTAGGACTGCTTGCTACCAACATAGAAGCCAAACTGAGCACACACTGGTTATTTATTTGATAAGAAGGGAAATAAAGCACAGAACAATATTTTATTTTATAATCAAAAAGATCCTTCTACATCTTGAGAGAGGAAGCAAAGTATCAGATAATTAAAAAAAATGTTTTTAAAAGTAATAAGCTTAAGTAGTAGATACCGAATTGTAACAGATAGTTGATATTTTTGTTTAATTGGTCTTTTTCAAACATTTAGTTGCTTGTTTTTTAATAGCTGATTAGGCAGTGATCTTTTGTTTTAGTACATATCAATTCTTTTGTACTATAGATTGCAAATTTCCGTGAAAGATAAGGTGGTTTTGCTTTTATTTTAGAAAGACAGCCAAATAAGTTACCTGTATATGCCAAATGGAAACTCTACAGTTGTCCAAATTACTTTCTCTCTTGATTCACAGTGGATGTTTTTGTGTTGCAAACTACAACTCCCAGTTCCTTTTGGCCAACTCCATATGTGTCTGACTGATTATTTGTTTAGTAGCACTCAGCACACTGAACAGGGCAGGTTTGTTCTGCTGATGACTTTATTACCCATCTGCCACAAAGCATGGCTGTGATATAATTCATTCTATTTACCCTAAAACAACAACAACAGCAACAACAACATCACTTCTCATGGGTGTGCAGCGTTATGAGAGGGAAAAATAATCTGACACTTCATCTTTCAATGTCTTTTGCCTGTACACAGGGAAAAATTATGTAGATATAGTCTTTTCATTAGAAACTGTGCAATAAAACTAATATTTCTTCCCTGAAATATACAGCACCAGGGAGACATCCCAGCATTTGGAATGTACTTATTTCTCAAATACAATTAACCAACTGATATAATTGCTTCATAATTTGAAACATTTTATTTATTTTTTTTTATTTTACAGGATATTTTTGGTAGTTCTTTTTCTTTCTGTCAGGCGGAAAAGGCTTTATTCAGTTTAATTTTGTAATAAGCTTGTGTAAATGGTTTGCTGCTATGTAAGACACCCAACAAAAACATGTAAGCACTTTCCCTTCAAAATCCTCCACCAATCTTCCTGCCATCAATCTTTACAGTGCAGAACAGAGACAGGGCTATAAACCAGGATGCTGAACATCTAGAAACTGTTACACAGATATACTGAGGTGTGCATATGTGCGTATGTGCGTGTGCAAGCTCGAAGGGAGACAGTGTGGGCGGGGCACGTGAGGAGGAATAACCTGAATAACAATGGTTTCAGAAAGCAGAGGTTAGAAACAAACATGCCTTTTAACAGTGTACACAGTTGTACCTTTCTTCCTGTAATTTAGATAAAACCAAACTGAAGGTATGTGGTAAGCTAAGCATGGTATATCAATATTTATGCTGCTTGGAATTTATGAACCAGCAAGATCCTATGCAAATATTCCGGCTACATAAAGGTAACATTGTTTTCTGCACATCCTGCTTCAAGTCATATGTTCTGAAATAAAGATTTCAAGAGTATACTGCCTTCTTGAATTTTTATTCTATTTAGAAAGCTGTCATTTATAAGGCCAAGCCTGTACTCAAAAAAAATCCTATTTTAATGATGATGCATATTATTTATTGCATGTATTGGCTATGAATACATTATTTTAACAATGCTTAAAATTGGCTGGAAAATCTACAAGCATTCCCTTCCTTCTCGTATGGAGTGATCAACATCCTGCTCAGCAATTTCTCTGTGTGAGACACTGAAATGAAGCAAATAACACGATTTTCTTTACACTGACAGAGATAGCTATTCTAAGTTCTTTGCTATTTTAATAAAAGAATAAAGTTAAGAATAAAATTTTCTACAAATTCTGGGTAGTTCTGGAGGGATGATTTTCAGTTCTGTCAAGTAATACTGAGTAATGTTCTCGTGTCATGTTTATAGCCATCTGTGTGGATGCAAGTCAAGTCTGGGCAGCTTTGGTCTTGATAAGGATAATATTTTGATGTGAAGTTTGACTACCTTAGTTTGAAAGAACCAATGGATTAAAATGCTTCAGGTGCTGGGAAGAAATGATCAGAAAGTTAAGGCTCATTTCAGAATAGGTTTTATAACTATAATCAGACACTAATTAAAACAACAGTAACCAAATTTGGAAAAACTATACCTCCTAGTATCTTGTTCATGTCAATAATCTATGAAGACAGCTTTATAAAATGAAAGAAATACAAAACCCAAGCCAACCCACCCTGAAAAAGTCACAGTCTTGTATTTGGAAGGGAAATTAAACTTAAAATATAGAAACATCATAATCCCATGAAAATATTTTTTTATTACTTGGTAAACCCAAGACAGAGTTTTCCTTACTGTTTCCAGGTTTTGTGACTTTTGTCATGGTTGGTATGACTGTTAAATGGTTACAGTCATAGCTACAGTCATAGTCAGAGAGGCAGAAACAACAAAAAGGAGAGGGGGGGAAATGCGGGACTCCCTGAGGTCAATGGCCAAGCAGATATTTGTATCACGATTTCATTACATAGGTGCACAAGTTATGAGGATCCTCTTCTAGAAAGAAGTGGGCATGCAAATATCTGTCCAGGATTTAGCTCAGGAACTGTGGCAAGCACAGATTCAGAATGATTTACTGCCATCTCTGCATTTGGGATTGTGAGGGAAGGGAACATCAGACTTCTATTTCCTTGGAAAAAGCATGCCACCAGATCTCCAAAATGCTCTTAGGCATATATGATGCCTTAATAACTGTTAAATATCACATTTCTCTTAGTAGCTTGCAGTTAAAAAATCAACAAGGTGAAAACTGTAATATAAAAATTCATGGAGACCTCAAGAGTAAATTATTAAATAGAAATCAGACAGTTTTGCTCTCAATCTGCTAAATAATATTATTTCTATTATATTGTATTTATATTATATTAAAAATATTTCAGGAAATAAACCCAAAACTGAAATTTAAAAAAAAATTAAAAATCCTTTAGTAAAGAAGCATCTTCTTCCCTTCCTTGAAATCTTATACTTGAGGAGAGATACAGGAATGATTTTTTGTTGATGTGCGTAGAAGGAAAAATTATCCCCCTTTTTGTTCTCATGGGATTACGACAGTTTTTGTAGAGTTTTAATTTCAACTGAAAAATGTAATTTTCCATAACATTGCTTGTGTCCCCAGATTAGATTTTAATTACTAGCCAAAAGTTCCTGTTGCTATTGAAATTTTAATTCATTTTTTGACAGGTAGGAACTTGAATATCTGACAGCAGCTGTACAAATTGAGAAGTCCTCCACTCTCCAGATATTCCTTTTCAAGAAAAATTACCTAAGGGTATTTTTCATGACCAAGTATTGGTTTTTACCTGTTTTCTAGAAAGGAAAAGATCACAAAACTGTATCTTTTGTCTAGTTTTGCCAGTTCCGTAGTAAGGTTATCCTCCATTCTTTATTTAAATAAAAATGTTTCAATATAGTACATGACTTCAAACATGTATCATGTGTTGTGAGAGTGTCTGGACAATGGGAAATGGCAAGTAATGCAGGGCTTGGGGCTCAGTTTCAAATTTATCATCTAGAAGCACATTCTCAAGTGGCTGACTAACATTATCTGTCTCTTCTTCCTATAACTAAATACATCCATGTGAAATGCAGCCTACTGTGCTCACATCCCCCTCCCCACAATCTTAATTTTATTTATTGAAATTTCCCTCTTTTACTTAATGTACAGAGAAAAGTTATTTTGCACTGCCACCACTGCAGGAGCTTTTTAAATGATTCAAGGAAGTATAGCTTTCATTTAGGTTTGTGCCCTCCAGTCTGTTTATACTGGTCGATACACTTGTCTGAAAAATATAATGGATTAGCACATCATTCAACAAACTAGTCAGAAGGCAAGCTCAAGGCGACAGAGACCAAAAAGTAAATTACAGCCAGCAGAAGGGACAGGCCAAGCCTACAGCTAGGAAACATCATATCACTACAAAACCCGTATTCTGTGAGAATGTTACTTGAACTGAAATGGGAGAAAAATTTACACTGAAATATAATAAAACAATGAACTCTGTGATTTCATACAAGAGTATAAATTGTACACTTTATGACACATAATGCAAAATGGGATTCTCACAAACAGTGCACGCTGCAGTCATATCTCCTATGAACAACAGAAATGATTACTCTGAAAGGCAAAAGGAGTATTTTGTCTCCAGTTTAGTACTTTCAGTGCTGCTTTAACACATATAAATATGCAGCAAACCAAATCTGCCAAAAAGTATATAATGAAAGATCTGTGAAAATATATCTTATATAGCTAGAACAAACATATACAAAGATGCAATATAACTCTGAAGATGAAAGGTCATTTTCCTTAGCATAGATAACCTATTTAGATTTCCTAGATAACCTTCAAGGTGAAGTTCATTAGCTACAATTTTTTGCATATATGTAATTAAACTCCTTTGTATAAGTGATAATTGTGCATTATTTTTCTTTTTAAACCTCCAGTAGCTGATTGGAAAACTAAAATCAAATCACTGTACTTCTATTTTAAAATTTGTTAAAGTGTTATTTGCAATGGTCACTTTAGTTATGTAACACATAAACCTTTTCACATTTACAGAGAGAAAAGAGCCCTAACATCATCATAGAAGTTGAAGAATATCATACCACCCTAATAACTTTTCAGAAAATCAACACAGTGGATGAAATTCACTGCTGAGGTAGATCCTTTAGCTCAAGTGGAGATACATCAAGAAGAGTTGTGTGTGCCATGCTGGACAGTGTAAATCACACCCTATGACTATTACGTAAATTCTTGAAAAGAGTTCGAAACAACCTAGCAGATTCATCAGCAGAGAGGAATGAGAAACTTCCTGTCATGTGGTTTCCAAAGTCATGCGTCTGAGGGAGAGAAAGCCCTCTCTACAGAAAGTGAGCCGGCACTATCACTCCTTTTCTACATTTCCATTCAGCTGCACTTATGCATCAATTAGTTTTGCCTTACTCCTGCTATTTTCAGCTGTGCTTGTGTCTTACACATGACTGCAGGTATCAGGGAAGATAAGACCAGCATTTCAGATTTCCCTCATGGCCACAGCCTTGGTTTCATTTATTCACAAGACGAACAGAAGCAGATGATTTCTGGAACTCAATTTGCCTATCTCTATTCCCCAGCTCTCACCACACAGAGTCACTTTGAAGACCTTTTCTAGGATTCTAGACGGAGGTCATGCCATAGAGCAATGGTCTTTGAAAGGAATTCCCAAACTTTAATTCATAATAGATGCTTATTGTTACTGGAGCCAAAGGAGAAAATGGGAAGCAAGGGTATGTATTTGGACCACTGATAGTTTGCTTAATCTAGGTTATTTCTGGTCAAGAACTATGTCAAACCCCTATAAAGTGAGGAAACCTCTCGTGAATTTATGGATAAAATCAAGTGTATTTGGATTAAACTCAAATATACTGTATAGTATAAATTTCAAATATACTGTATAATATAAATTTAAATTTCCTGAATTGAGAGGCTCCACAATTGACTCTTTCCAATTTGTGTGTATATTGCACTGATAATCAAGTTTCTATTTTGGTAATGAGTTGGTTTGTAAAATCACATTTGCATTGGGATATGTCTGTTTTTTAGTTGTCTATGCTTGCACACTACTTCTGGGACATCTACAGAATCACCAAAACCTTCCTTGTTTAAGGCAAAGATGCCAATTTTAAAATGTCATACCCTATCACAGCTGAGGCCTCAATGTTCAAATATGCTGAGCTTTCAGTTCAATATGAAATCTGCCTGTTCTCCTGGCACGGGGCCAACAAGAGACTGACGGGTTTTGACACATTCTTTCCTGGTTTGTTTGTTTCCTGGGCAGAAGTTGTTGTTCAACACCAATCACAATTTTAGATGTTTAGCTGGGTTTCTAAAATTCAGACTGTGTATATCTGTATTTTAAATACATACAATATAAAACATCAGTTAAACATTGAGGTCCATGTCCTACTTTTATAAGCACAGGTAATTTCACACTTTTGACTGACCAAATGATAAAGCAGATGCACATGACCTACGCATCAATTTTGGTTGTTTATAGAGATAAAAAGGGTATAAGGAAACAAAATAGTAACACACAGTATCAGTGCTTTTTTACTACTGAAATTCAAGTATTGTTAATAAACAGGTTTGGCTATAATCTTTCTCTAGAAATTCTGCTTTTGCTTTGTTTTTGGTGAGATTGCCACAGCTTTTAATGAGAGTTCCCACAGTTGAAAAGTCCAAGCCCCAGTCCCTCAAAGGTTTAACTGAATAGATTTATCACTTGCTTCACAGCTTTCAGTGAGAATTCTTGGGTTCATGTTTCCAGGATTCAAGCCTTTGTTATGACATATTAATCCTTTCTTCTACTCATGCTCAATTTTACAATTTTACGATTTTGTTATGATTTATCCATCCTTTCTTCTCCTCATACTATTTTTATTTCAAGTTCAATTTGTAGCATTACCTTTTTTTACTGTTGTTTTAACACTTATCTGTCACAAAACTGTTTTCAGTTCCTTGTCACATTGTCAAATTTACCACTGTTTAGAAATTTTTACAGGACACACATCTGTTTCAGACTGAATAATTTAGAAAATTTCAGCTAAGGCTCAGTCTAGACACAACAGCTTTTTTATTTTCACTCATGTTAAAGCAGTAAGATGTTTTGGAGCACTCATCACATTCCCATTTCTATTACAAATGGATCTGAAACTGGCAGATGGATTTGCCTTTATACCAGCAAGAGGCTATTTGCCATTCCAATAAAAGCACACTGAGATTTGTCCGAGTCATATGCCACTGAGCAAGCAACCACTGCTTAAATAGATCAATACAAACCTTCATTCTATTTACTTCTACAATCTACAATGCCCTATGCTTATGATCGGGGCCAAGGGTGTGATCTCTACAGTGACTCATGTGATTAATATATTGGTATGATTTTGCAGCTGCAGAATAGGAGCCAAAATAAGAGACAGGCACCTCACCAAAGCTGTGCATTTCTGAACTCCTTTTGCTCTTGGATCCTGTAAGAAGTGAATAACTAGACAGCCTGATTGCTTGTATCTGGCATGCAGTCTCAGAGCTGTGATGGGAACATGTGCTACTGCCATGCATAAGTGTGTGAGAGGGGCCAAATGAATATAAAGGTCTGTCTAGAGGGATTTCAGCTTCCATGGCCAAATCTCATTAGATTCCATCCCTTGTAAACAGATTCCAACCTTCAGCAGTTAATAGCACTAACCACACTGCACCTTCCCCGACTAAAACTAAATATGCTTCATCCTACCATAGCTCTCATGGACAGCCATGGCCAAAAATCAGAAAGCAAATGCATGTGCATTTGTAAGGCTGCAGCTGGACATTCCTTATCTCCTACTCATGTGGGACAGTGTGGGACAGAGGTAAAGACCTTTTCAGCACAGCTTTGAGGTTCCTCTTTCAATCATGTACCCATAGAGATTCACAGACAGAGTTGTATTATATATAAATAAACATGCATGTGTACTCCTAGCTATCAAGCTAATGCTGTAAGGCATCCTGCATTTTGTCATTATACTACAGGGCTATTCAACACAAATAACAGAATATATCTAAAAGAGAAAATCTAAAAGTTTGTCTTTGTAATAAGCATGAATGACCATTTGGATTTATTTTCATTAGTGAGGAGGGGGATGGCTAATCATTGATGTAGCATTTGTAAAAGGGCAACAACTTTTATGGCTGAATTTTGAGAGGCGAAAAATATTCATCCCTTGTAAACTTCCCTTCCATTGTGAAATGAGATTCTCATAGTCACCAATCTCATTAAAAGTTAAAACTGTGTCTGCTTAGCATTAGCAAGGAATAAAAGGGTAAGAAATGAGGTGTCTATGAGAACTATAGCTATTGACATCATTGACCTATAAATACGTCCTCTTCAAGTTGATATACAGCAATTCATTATCCCTGTTTTGATATAATTGCTATTACTGAAAGCCCTTTGCTTTCAAGTGTTAATACAATTGCAGTTCATTTTTCAGATAATCTGCCAAAAAGAAAAAACTAATTTCTAAATATTTGATCATAAAAGTTGTCCTCAGCTTTTACAGATAATTTAGTCAAATAATATCAGATAATCTTAGAGCAGATTTAACAGGAAATTGCTAGGGACTCCATCTAAGCAGCATCCATTTGCACTTATATAAATGTACTGAATGTGTAGGAAGACTTTGACAGCTTGCCATATGTGATTTCATTCTGTAGCCTACCTACTTTACCATCAAAAGTTATATCCTTTGAAGCATTGCCAGAATTACTTTAGCCCAGTAGATATGCTAGATGTGCCCTTTAAAAGCCATATCATTTCCTTTCTACTCTGACTAGTTCAATGTAGCATCTGCTCAACTAAATTCCTTTGAAGGTTAAAACCAAAAAAACCCCTGTACTACAGCTCACTAAGATGTCCAGTGTTGAATGAAGACCATGGATGCAAGAGAATAAATATTACTTAAATGAGACTATAAAAAAGAATCAGAAAATTATCAGCTATCATGGGCATATTATAATTATACACACACAGAATAAATATTTGTATTTCAGGATATGTATTTTATTTAAAATAAAAATAAACCCTGCATTTTTTACTTCCAATTCATTATGTTGATTGTTTATATGCAAATTCTGATATTGCCATGACATGGGTGTTAATGTCATAATAAAGAATATCACACATCAACAACTTGATTCAAAATAGCAAATATAGGTATGAATGTATAATCTCCTTTAAAATCTTTGGGTTTTGCAGTTATTTTAAAAGACATGCCATTATTTTCATAGCACCTTCCCAGCTGTTCCAGATGACAATGAAGGGATAGGCCATATCATCTGGTTTCGCAATGAAGCTGTGACATTTTTGAAATATTTTTGGTTTACCTTCTTTAATTTCTACAAATGTTATTTAAAATTGTAGACTGGTGTTTTTACAAAGAGGTGAATAGATTCCAGAATAATATGATTTTCTAGATTGAAAACACTCCAAAACATATTAAAATGGTAGCGTCCTTTTGTAGTCTTTTTGTCCTGTAAAAACCCTTCAATGTCAATTTTAATTAACGAGCTGTAAAAGTTACATTTTTATATATGGGGTTTTTTTTCCCCAGTTTTACTTATTATTCTTATTATTTTACAAGAATTTTCGCCCTCACTCTCAGGGAGGTTGCAGACTGTCCTAATCTACAGAGATTTAACCCAAAAGCATCATGAGAATGCAGACTGGACCATGTCAGATCTAGTCACATCACTGCCCAGATTAGGTATAGCACTAATGTGCTTGTGCCAGTTGAATAGCTCCTAACCACTTAGAAAGGAAAAAGCATAATTTGTTTTGCATATGTCTATTTTAGTTGCTGCCCATCAAACACATGAGATCTTTCTTCACAGTCACAAGTGTACATAAACCTAGAGGAGTGTAGTGGTATGAAAATAGAAGAGGAGAATAGAAGAAGTATTATTCATTACCACATTGATTTAGCCAAATAAAACATCTGGGATAAGTTCAATCTGAAGTGCACAGAATTCTTTCTGTAGACACATTTTTACCAAAAAGCAGGAAAAATAAATCCTTGTATTTGCGATGATCATGAAAGAAAATCCCATCTCTAGAAACTTGAATTTGCTTATGTTCATTTCAGTGACTGAACTAGTTTATATTAACAATTCTTCCCCCTGGAAAAAACTTCCTGTTTGGAAGTTCCCCCTTCTGTTTGGAAGCCATTGCACCTTTAAGCCACAGTACATCCAAACTTGATCTGGGAGCTAACAAGGAAGACAGACTGAATCAGAAGAAGACAGGAAACAGATGATAAAAGTATCATAATGTTCACCCCTCCCAAACATGTAACTAATAAAATGCATATATTTTTCATTTTTTTTAGCCAACCACTCTGATCCTGAAGATTGTTGTGTCTTTGGAATGCATCTGTCTCAATGGTTAGACATTAGCTCATCTGCACACTAGGTTCAGTAAAGTATATACCAATTACAATTAATGCAGGAATCCTCTAAAATGCCTTAACATAAAGTTGATTCAAGTTGGCTCAATCTGAAAATTGGAGACAGGACAAAGAAACTGAGCTATCATATGACCAAAGTATTTTAAAACTTGCAAGCAGCAATATAACAAATAAGAAACAAAAAGGAGAAACCACTGTCACTCTTATTCAAAGTGCTAGTTGCTTATAGGGACAGAGGGATTGCTCATTAACTTAAAGTATATATCTTCATTCCCAATGTGAAATAAGAAACATATTGGCAATACAGAGTAAAATGAGAACCATTCAAAAACCCGTGAAATCTCTTCATTGATTTACAAGCTGTGGATCAGACTCACGTCATGACAGGAGAAACAAACATAGAAGGGAAAGCTCCTGTTTCTCCAACTGGATTAATGAATTTCAGAAAAGGAAGCATCTCTTCCTACAAACTTTAAGTCATGACTCATATATGCTGCTTCAATACATAGAAGAGATTCAGTTACAATTTTCATAATTTTTTATGCATATGCTGTGGAAGTTCAGTAAGAATACATGGATAGCTCCATTATTATTTAAGGAATCTCAGGAATGCATACAGCTTTGTATTTACCACTTCTGCATGATTAAGTGCCGTCCCAAATGAGACATCTTTCTGAAAGTATGGAAAGGTAGAGAGTATGCCTGACTAATGGCTACATCTGAATGCAGCAGTACTCTGACTAGAAAATACTTGTCACCCAAAAGACCCAAAGACAGGATCTCACTCATAAAATAATTAATATAGGTAATAATTCTGTCATACCTTTTATTAGTATAAGGCTAGATTTATTAACACAAAGGCTTTAAAAGTTATCTGGAGTACAGTAGGAGCAGAATATACCATATTAGTTTATAGATCTGTGTGACAGAGAAATAAGACAGTATTTCCCCTTTATATTTTACTGTTGCCAAACTTCATAATATTATTGCCAATTGAGTGGTTTGATTGTAGTTTCAAAGGCCTTTCTGTAGAATCATGATATTCCCAAAAAGTCTCAGACATCTGCTACATATTAAAATACATTTTTAGCATTCATGTAACTAATGGAAAAAGAAGACTTGAAAATACAAAGTCACAAAGGGTGCAAAACCCCCTGAATGTTAATAAGCCCTTTAAAATACTATTTTCATATATCTTGAGTATGAACCAGACTATTTGAGTTGATGCTGCGCTATGAGTTCTGAATATCAAAGGTTAGCAAAATTTCGCTTGGTGTCTGAGGAAGAAGCAGCATGTCTCTTTTTGAGTCTGTTGCTGAGCAGGGGCAGTGTGCTGTGTTCTCTGTCTTCCCCTTCCTGTCTGCTCACACTGTGTTTCTTTTGTCTGTCCACTCATACTAATTTCCCATCCTTCCAATATATGCCAATGCTTCCTGTCTCAAAAAGGAAGATAATTCCTGTCCTTAGACATGTCTCCTTATTGTTGAAGGAAGATATTTCCTTTCTTGACTTTTTGCCCTAAATTTCTAACTCTGGGCTCAGGAAGTTTATCACTTCACTCTGTTGCCATGTCTGAGCTCCTGTCTGGGAAAAATGAATTCCTAGTTTTCTACTACCCCGTCAGGTTATCAGTGGAAGTACCCCTCTGCTGCATGGCTGGTTTTGGCTATGCCAGCACTGCTAGAGCAAGCTGTGCGATGGGGTGGGTCCTGATGTTAGATTTTGATGGCCTAGCTTGTTTAAATGGCTTTAAACTGGCTCTTCTGTGGATTTATCTGCAGAGGAACCTTCCGTGGGAGTGCCATGAGAATGATAAGCAAACATCATCCATGTGGAGCCGAGTTACCCAGGATGAATGCAGGCAGTTCTGAGGGTATGAGCAAGCAGCAGAGAGAACTTCCAATGTGAATGTTGTTAAGGAACTCAGCTGAGCAACTAAGATAAAGTACTGGATCTCAGTAAGCCTGACAAGTTTTCTGCTGATTTTTCCCCCTGTCCCCTAAATGCAGAAAGCAACCTGGGAGCCTTCCCTTTTACACTGTAACTTAACCAGGAAGCTGCTGTCAGCTGCTGTGCAATTGGAAGCACAGGCAGAGGATGTCCTGGACAGCAACTTGGTTCAAATGCCAGAAGGTAATACAGGGAAACATGGGGTTAAAATCTAAAGCAGCACAGGTCTGTTTTAATCCTGAGGATGAATAGGGAGTGACAAAAGAATGTAGATCAATGCTGGAAGAGTAATAGCACATGGACATGATTGTCTTGAATTTCCATGACAAACCTTGGGGATTAAGCACCATTAGCCTCTGACTTGGGAGGTTCTCTTGGCTAGATCCCAGTGAAGATACTCTCCACAGAATTTGGAATGATCCTGTTCTCTTCCCAGCGTAGTATTACTCTGTTAATTCTGACTGAACACAGCACAAGTCCTGACCAAGGCTGTAATAATACATGATGCTGGCAAAAGCAGAGTAAGATGTATTTCCTATCTTTTTTTCTGAACTGCTTCCTGATCTTGTGCTTTCATATGCAACCCCTTAGCTGGATTGGTAGAACTGTCAGTGAGGATCTGAACTGACCTGAGTTTAAAGTAGGTTTTTATATTTTATTTTTGCAGCATTATTTTTTAGCTCAGAACCACTCAGTGTTTTTAAAACATATGGACACTTTTTATTCCCTTCATAAGCTTAAACCAATCCTTGAATATCTGTGGATTGACCCACCCTTCTCAAGTGCTTGGAATGGAAGTTCTGTCAAGTAGCCCTATGGCTTCTCTGCTACAAATCTTGAATCATTTCATACAATGGAAAATATTTGAGTCATGACTTTCATTTTCCCTGACTCAAATACTGATGTAAAAGTTTATAATCAGTGCATTTTATAAGCAATGAAAGGAATATTTTCTGACTATTAATCAAAATCTATTAATTATAATTTTATTTTTCTTTTTAGAAATGAAATTTTCATCACTCACCATCAGAATGACTTTTTGAACTTGTAAAAGGTAGAATAATTTCTTATCTTTGAGGGGTTTTTCTCCTCACCTCTAATGTGCCCAAAAAAAGCATAGAAAATATCTTTAGGGTAAATTTATCTGTTTCTCACCAGTGCCTGTTTTTGGGGTTTTTTTCCCAATTATTCCACAACTGTTTGTTTTACAGAATATTTTCCAACTTCCACATGAATATGTTACAATGCAATGCAAAGAAGATACCAAAGTACTCTGTAGCTAAAGTGGATAATATGACTATTAATTCAGGAAAACTTTGTTTTATTTGCTTTAATAGGAAAGAGAAACATAAAATACCTAAACTGTCTTACCCATGAAACCCTTGCATCCATCAGGAAGCAAATGGTCTGATTGCTAATGTTTTCAGTCTTATTCAGTATGGGAAAGAGTTAAGAATTGCAATAAAAATACCTTATCAATGTTTTTTTCTTTAACAAAAAATGGTAGAAATTATTAAGTGACATAAAAAGTCTTCAGCCTTTAAGTGTTAAACCAATGAGGCTATATTTTATTTTATTTTATTGGAGAATCTGTGATTCATTTTAACCAGTGAATCCCTTCTGCATAAAGGCTTTCAATGTTTCAGCCTCAATGGCTGGTAAAATATGCTCAAAAGAATAAATAAGGGGAACATGATTCTCATGTAAAATGACATTCTGGATTCCTTCAGTTAACTCAACAGAGAGCTATATTCAGTGGGGCCTATAAGACAATACTGTTGGCAGTAGAAGAAGAAGCAAAACAATGTGATCAGTAACAATAAGTAAATTTCAATTAAAAAAAAAAACATTAAATCATCATTATGTATTGCATTTGGACTCACTACAAAGTGACAGTCAGCGGATTATTCCACAGATTTCTAATGCTGAAAATTCTGATGGCATTTACTAGCATAACCTTTCAACTCTGAGCACATCAATAGAAGCAGACAGTGGTTTGAAATATGATTCCTTGCAGATAGCATATCCTCATTCATCTGACTGTGGTGCTCTGTGCTCCATTGCACAAACAGCGGCTCACCCACTTCTGAGAGGACACTAATAAAAAAGGCATCAATTTTCAGCTCTAGTACTACTGTGATCTCTTTATATGTTCGACATCCAACATTAAATTAAAATGCTGTTATAAATCCTACTTTCTGAATCTGGAATGAGTGTTGGGTTTTTGTCGCATGAGACTGCAGCAAATCTTGTCAAAAGCAAGGAAGCACGTCTTGTTCACTCAGAATTAATGTTGTGGATGAAAGAAGGAGGTAAAAGAGGTTGAATACGGTGAACTGTGGGTGTCAAAGGCAGTGGGTAAAGCAGCTTTGGGGTACCAAACAGAGCACAACATTTTCTGCTTTCAACAGATTCCTAGCCAGTAATTATAATTAACACTAACTGCACATGAAGGATAGTTTGTTCATTATATAAAGCACTTTAAAAGATACTGCAAATTTTAAAATGCTGTTATTCATCACAGTTTGGACAATATATTTCCCTGTGCAAGACAAAACCAGTTTGGTAATAACCAGATAAAATAGCCTAAGTGTTTTGGACCTCTTCCTGACCATACAGTGAAGGTTGTTACAGAGTGTCTATGCAAAATTATGCATATTGATGTTGATGCTCAGGACTTCTGCCAGGTTGTCATTTGCACTTGAGTTGTCTTAAAAGTTCTTGGGTTGGGATAGGGATTTTAAAAAAAACCCAAAACAACAGAATAGAGAAAAAATGATTAGGCACTGGTATTAAATACTGTGAGGATGGCAAAAAAAAACCAAACTGTGAACAATGAGTGTGATAAAGAAAGCAGGTGAGATATTGCTGCTATGTAAAAGAGTGCCATATATTTTGGAGTCTTTCAGCTGTGCCTGATAACCTCTAATGGCAGGTATCCTTTCTCCTTTAAGAGCTAAGCTAACCTACACTGAGAAGGCAATAATGGCTTCAGCAAAGATACTGAGTCTATAGATATTTTCCCCTGTTCAGTTCATTCATAATTATGAAGAAAAGAAACAAGCTTGCCTTTTTGGCGGTGGGGGAGTGCCTTCAAGAGTGGTTCAATATCTGGATCGAACAGAGGAACTTTTTCCCCCTAAGGATCCTGCCTGAAGAAACCTTGACATGCACAAAGTCAGAACCTAGACAAAGTTGCCCTGGTGAGAACGATAAGGTCACCCGTGGGATTGCTGAGATTATCTCTGTCAAGCACTTGGACAGCATGCAGTCAAATGATGCATCATGCAGTCATTTTCGGGGGGGAAAAATCAATTTCTTCAGCAGGTCGCTATTTGCTTTTCAAAGTGCCCTTGTAGGCCTTCACCACCAAGCATTTATCAATTTAAATGTTGTAAATTGATAATGTGCCACTGTGCCTTGTACTGTTTCTGAATTATTTTGATACTTATATTTTCTTACTCTCTCAGAATCCTCAGAGCTGCTCTATTTCAATAGAACTCCTCCCTTGTTCACTTCTTTTAGCATAAAATACAACAGTAAATTAATATTCTTACATTGAATGTAAAGGAAGAAAAAATTTAAAGCCTTACATGATCAACACAGAATTTTCCAGGCTTTTATTTGCTCTGTTTAAAGGGGAAAAACTGTTAAAAAATTATCAGTGCTAGTGTACCAATTTACTGTACGAGCAGAAATTATCTTTTGTATGTAGAAGTATTTAAATTCAGAACCTTAAAACAATGATGACATCACAAAGAAAAAGGGAAAGTTATTTACACAATTGGTTATTGTCTAGTTTTGCTTTAAAAAAATTACAGCTCTGGATTTTGTTATTTTTGCATTATTATTATGATATTATTATATTTTATTTCTTAATGGTATAGGAGGAAAATAAGATAGCATTTACAGAATCAGTGCAAGTGTCAAGACTGCTTTATATTATTTTTTAAGCAAACAGAGCACAAAAGCAATCCTTTAACCATCTACTAACCTCAACTTGATTTGCATTGAAAAACAGGTAGAGCATAGTAGTTGAGGTTTGTGCTTCGTAAAAGCAAAAGAAATACATGGCAGTTGCAAAGCATTCTTAACCTCCAGTGATTTATTGGCCCTCAGCCAAGTTATCAGGGGAATCTAATTCTTCTTTATTATTCAAATAAACCACATTTGGCACCATGGTTCCTTTTCAGAATAGCTTCACAAATAGAATGAGTACTGTCATTTATTTGACCTTGTACTTGTGTGCTGTAGCTATAATTTTATTTGCCATTTCATAGAACAAATGCACAAAAAGGGAAAATAAGGAAATAGGTTATGCTACCAGTAACAGAGTACACCCATAATATACCTGTTGGTTTTGCCTGCTTTATTTTCAAAAGGATAAATTCTCAAAATTTTATTCTTGTTTTCTTCCTTTTTCATCTCTATTATCTATCTCTTATTATGCCAGCAGCTGCACTCTTCATTTTTAGTGAGCTCTCTTTTCAACAGGCCAATCTGCAAACCTGCTCTGTGTCCTGGACAAGTGGGAGCAAAGGTAGGAAATATTTTACTTTAAGATGTGGACCTCACAGGCGGGAAACTACACATCCAATCCTTGCTGAGTACAGCTATTGTAAGAGGTGATCAAGAACTTATTTCCTGAATGTAAAAGCATCCTAGCCAGATTATTAGTTCATAATATTTTCTATTGAACCGGAAACATCATATGTCAGACAATTTTATCCTTTCTGATTAACACATTTTTCTTCTGTTTCTGGATAGACTTTTCTCCCTTTTTGTTATATTTATGTACTTTAATAGTTTTGTTACTATTTATGCATTTATGTTTGGTCTAAGTCTCAAACACGTAGAGACTTCGACTTTTCTAGAGGATTGAAATCTCTTAGGGAAGCACTCACATGGACTTCTAAGTATCGGAAGGAGCGATCTGAGTGCCTCTTCAGTGGTTAGACATTTTCTTTTGAAATCTCATCCCATTTCTAAAGGGAAGTCAGGGACTGAGGATTCCAAAGATGGAAGTTACCCTGATATCAAAGATTACCTTCTAACCTGGAAAATGTATGAAGAACAACCATTTTTACATCACTACAGAGACACAATTAAATAGATGTTTGTATTGGCTACACCATCACAGATCATGCTGTCCAACTTCTAGATATTTCTGGGTCTTTCAACAAACACTACAGTTCATCAAAGAACTGGAAAGTATGTTCAACTATTTCAGCTTGCCTCAAGCTGAGCTATGACAATTAATATAGACTAAAGTCAATATACATAGACTGTTTAACTGGGAGATTGTTGGTCCATTTCTCTTGCTTTGACTCTTTACCTTCTCTCACTCATAGTTTTTGGCTAACTCTCTTTTCCTAAACTTTGAAATGTATCTCTGTTCTCTGAAATATACATCTGCCAAACTAGCTTAAAATTCTTGGTCAGTATTAGCTGGAAGATAAATTATTCAAAAAAATTATTCAAAATATGTATGTTGATGGGTGTCTACATATAAGCTATATTCATTGTAATGTCAAAAGGGTATTTATTGTGATTTTCGTTTACTGTTCAAATATACTGTTAGTTTTTCCAGGGGTAACTTTATTATTATAATTTCCAGGCCACCTTCCAAGATATTGTTTTATCAGATTTGTTTACTATTAGTCCTGCAGCTATCTTACAACATTGGCATCCATTTGTTTTGCACCACTGGCTCTGAATGTTCAGAAAAGAGTAAAATTGACTACCATAAATGTTTTCACCTGCTGAGATTCAATACAAAAACTATTTTCCTTTATCTAGGAGACATGATATTTTGCTTTGCAAATACAAAATATATTTGACATTATTTCCGTGCATACTAGTTAAAAATAAAAATAAACACAAAAAAAGCCCCCCAAAAACCCCACCAAACAAGGATGAAGTCTTAGAGAAATAAGTTATCTAGAAAGTAAGACTCCAAAGTCAGCACTTGATGAAGATATTTCAAATAGTAATGTACATTATAATGCCTTTAAGTGCAACACTGCCTGGAGGTTCTATATAAATATAAAGTTTTGGAGTATCAGCATAGGCTATTTCATTGTTTACTTGCAGTCCAAGATACTTCATGTATCACATAACACCAACCCAGAAATTCAGAATTCACTGTATTTTAAATTTGGTAAAAACTGTAGCATTTCCATGTATATTTGAGAAATGGTTCTACAGATAGACTTGCCAATATTTTTAGCAACAAATAAGCTTTGACTAGTGATTTAGTAGGATGTAGCTACAGCACTTCTTTTAAAATTATTAAGAGACTAGCAATATAATGTTGTACCAAGAGAACAATATATCAAAAATATATAAATATCGTAGGTCTTAGAAATAGAAAATGTCTCCATAAAGACAGAAGAGAAGCAAAAAACTCAGATATTTTAGTAAATCTCAGTAGATTTAATTTATTGTCCTGTAAAAATCCATAGTACTAGTTCTGATTTTTGGTAGTTTTTCCATCAGTACTTTCAGTGGTGAATGCATGGAAATATTTACCCTGATATTTCTAATACTCTATCTAATATGCAAAAAAAAAATTGCTTCATTTATCTGAACCCTTTCCTGAAATGTATATGGATCAAGATGGAGTGTAAAGTCTGAACAACACGATGTGAGTTCAGAGTAAGGAGAGATTTATCAACTGTATAGTTTGAAAGACAGTGGCAGAAAATGCATTTAACAAGAGACTAACATAGGGTTAAAGCCAAATTATTCTTGAACAGATGATATTTCAGATGGCCACACTATTCCAGATGCATCAATTTCCTTGAAAATCCAATCCATATATGTGCATATGCTGTGCTGGCAGGAGGACTGACTGAAATGGCCAAAACCCAAGAGCTAATATTCTTTTGGCCAGAATAATGCAATTATTATTTTCCTAGCTATCAGTCTAAGCATACAGAGCCATCTGTTATGCAAAGCAAACATACACATCTCAATTACAGAAAATGCAGTTGCCTTGACAGAATTTGGATTACACCACTAACCAGGGCTGTAAAATTTGTTTTAAGCTAGTGTATAATGGATGCCTTTCAGGAGTTTCCTAATTAGCATTTACCTGCTTAAACTAATTATCCATCCTTCTTCTTTACTGGCTTATTAGACTTTGTTGGATACTATGCATAAACCAGATTAATATGAACATAAGACAATAATAAACATTAAAGTTCCAATTCTTTACTGTATTAGCAACATGGTGGTGCACCGATTTCAAAATGTGAGATTCTTGATACTAACTCCCAAACAGATTAAGTCAGGGATTAAAGGCTATTACAAAACGAGGGACTTTAATGAGAGACAAGAATACTGATACGAGCTAGAAACAGCTCTTGCTTCCATTTCTATCACTGGGTTTGCCAAAGCCAGCACAAAATAACAATTACTGAACTTATTACAGCCAATTGCTTGCATGTTCTTTGAGGATTTAATGAGCTTCTATTCGTATTCTCACCAGATAATATTTAAAATTAGTCTTTTTTTGTCATCAAATATTAAAATTTCCCATTTGATTGTTGGTGGGGTACAGCAAAACTGACAGTAAGTAGCCTATGCTAATAGTTGCTTCCTCATAGCTGTGTGGGTCCCAATTTAAAGTAGCTCAAATAAGTATTATTTCAGATTTTCTTTTCCTCCTCAGGGTGACTGCAGTAGAAGTTGATGGTCCCACTCTGAAAATCATCATGCAAAATATTTCTGCTTCATTTCTAAATGCAAGCAGAAAGAAGCTATCCTGCCTAAACATTTCTGAATGCTGCAGGATTAGGAATAAACATTAACAACTAACTTTTGCCCCACTTCTGCCCTGCCTTTTAATCTTTGATAAACAGCTGTCAGCAATTAAATGAAAAAAAAAATCCCAAACCAAAACATCCCAAATTACTATACTTTATAAATTCATCTTTTCATATTAGTGAGCACTGGTGAAAGCATCAAAATGTGTCCTTGTTGGAACCCTCCCTGCAAGACATTTTAATGGTCTCTTTCAGCATTTCTTGACTCCAAATGACTCCCTGTCATCGTGTCAGCTCCCTGGATAATGCAGGTTGCTCCATAAACATCCAGTAATAGGACACAAGGGAAGTACTATTAGAGTGTCCCTTTCCTATCAGGTATAGAGGTTTAAAGTTCAAAACAACTGAGAAAAGAAACTTCATTTGTTCTCAATAAATTAATAATGATCCTTTGTGGCAAAAAGTTTTCATACACATCTCAACATCCAATAATATAGACACATTTTTCAGTTGTGTCTCAGGATGAACAGGATGCAACTTTAAACAGTTAATTCAATAATCCACACAAAATACAAAAACCAAATTATTATTTCCTCAATAATAATAATAATCAGAAGAATGCATCATACACAGTTATGTTCTAGAATTGAAAGCATGTACTTACTTGGGACAGGCCTAAATAGATGGAGACAGTTTCTGAAATGTACAAAAATTTTCCTTCTTGATTTAGTGCAAATACAAATCCATCCAGAGACTACAGAGTAAGAGATAAAAAAAAAGTGAATAGATTAATAAAAAATTCTAAACTACAAGTAGAAATAGATTCAAACAAAGACATCACAGAATAAACTGAGGAAAATATTCTGACTTTTGTTTAAGTGGTTATAATTTGAACCCTTAAGACAATTCCTTTTTATTCTATCTACATATTAATAAACATCATGTGAGTATATTACTAAATCCAAGTTGATGAGTATATTATTAAGTTAATTTACAGGCATGCTTATATCTGTCATATATACTGTATAACATTTATCTCATTTGCTTGATAGAAGAAATAAAGAAAAATAAAATGCTCCTTTTTTTTTTTCACATGAAGAAGTAAATAAGGAAAACAAATAACCTTCCAACCGAACTGTGTACATAAAAAAATCACCCCCCATCGTTCAGAATCAAAGCAGAGAATTTCCATTTCCAAAAACTCAAAAGGAGAAAATAAAATCCTGCCATCACTCAAATCACTATGGACCTCAATAATTTGTAAATTAATTGAGGATTACACACACATGCACGCACATGCACGCATATACGCACACACCATTCTCCTTTTGTGAGACAACAAAGCCAATCAGCAGATTACTGTCAAATATGTTTACAGCTTAGGTCTCTAGAAACGCTATGAATTTCATCCCTTTGGTGTAAAAGTCTAGATCAGATTTTACTTTGACAAGTTCAAGTCTTTGGATGTGGTTTCCATTGCAACTGCAAAAGTCAAAATACAATTGCAGCAACTAATGCATACCTTTTGAAACCTGAGTGCAGTTAATGAACAGAGGACTGTATTCTAAACTGCCACACAGTAAATCACTGCATATCCAGAAGGGAGTATACCTCTATGAATAATAGTAAATCTTCACTAGGAAGAAACTACCTTCATACACTGTCCATGTCTTTACCTTTCTGCCTGTCATGAGGATGATTATTGGCAAACAATCATTGACTACTGCAAAAGTAAAATCACAAAATTCCAGAAATTAGAAATGCTAAAACAGCTCAAATGTTGTGAGGAACAATGGAAATCCCCCAAAATCCCATCCCAAATATCCCCTGGTGATAAAAGAACATATAAAGGAAGTATTAACTGTAGCATTTGAGAGATTAGCCTGGTTTTGGGAGGAAAAAGCAGATAAATTTGACAGAGATACATGATAACGAAATCATGTAATCAGTCCTTTGCAAATATGCAACAGTGATTTCTGAAGGGCTCTAATATTTTTCTTCTGCTGCTTCTTGACTAATTTCTAACAGGCTGCTAGTCAGAAGCTGTCTTTGGCAAAAGTTCACCCCTCTCTGATGTAGTAGGTGGTGGAATTAGTTCAAAATATGAGTTTTCTAAAAATAATAGACCGTGTATTGGAAAACAAACCCTCACTAAAAACACTGCACTAGAAGAAGGCTCTAATTTATATTTATGAATTAATAAAAATGTAAATCTGCATAGATTTCCTTCATGTAAAAACATTTATATTATGCAAGTAATTTATGGCCTCTTATAAATCATCATAATTTCTTTCTCAAATTATTAACATCACTTCCTTGAATTTTTAACATCAATAACAGGTGGAAAATTTGGAATAGTGAAGTTCAAACTTAGATCCATACCAGGACAATCAAAGCCTTTGCACACCTGATCTCTCCCACTATGTACAAGCTCTTACGCAGAAAAGTAAATCTTTAAAGGTCTTAGTGCTCCTGATTCTCTGTCTCGTGTTCCTTTGAGGAAACTGGTTTAACCCTCTGTTAAGCTGAGAACCATGACACTGTCTCCCTGGCCACCTGAACAGAACTCCATTCTCCACTGGCAGCAAGGAATTGTCACCATGACTCAGACTAAAGGACTAAACCCGCAGCAGTTTCCCTGGGTCTGCTTCAGATGTTTCAGAACAGTGTTTGGAATATCCATATGGGTAATGACAAGCCTACCAGAGATTTCTTACTAGCCCATTCCCAGTAGTTGGCATGATTGTGGAATCTTACTTTCTTGAGGAAATATATTACATAGGTTATTTGTGTATCATATAAAACAAATTTATTCTTCTCAGTTTTTTATACAGCTTTTTGTGTGGTCTCCTTGCTCTGTTACTCGAGAGAATGACATACAGCTTAAGCACATTTATGATCTGATCTGTTTAGCACCCTGCTTTAGTGTGCAATTATCTGACATATCTGGACCAAGTTTTGTAAGAACCAGAAAAAATAATCCTCCAAGTCACTGATAGCTTTTCTTCTTTTTTACACATCATCTTATTTAGGAATTCAGGCTTAATGAAACAAAAGTTTGAAGAAAACTGAGTACTGATTAGGCAGAAATGTTTCACTCAGTGTAGTTTTGAAATTGGCTGAAACTTGTTTTGCTGGAAAAAAAATATAAAAAAATAAAACTATCTCTAGTTGACAATTCTGTACAAAGAAATTTCAATCTCCATGACAAAAGTTTAAAAGTCATCAGCAACTGGAAGGGTGTTGAAGTGAGAAGTGTTAGCCATCTTAAACACTCACTGTTTTTCCATGCTATTAACTCTGATTCTCTCATGTAAATAGCTTATTTGTTTAGCTTTTTTTTCCCTCTTTCTTTGTGGGAGACTACTCCTTACTTTTGCCCCCAAATTTATAAGGGAGGTAACTGAGGAGGCACCACTGAAGGACTGGCAGGGCCAACGCAGCACACCAACACCTTTGGATGTGATTAGTCACTTCCTGTGCCATAAAACTTGTTCATTAAGCCAGCTGAGTACTAAGTCATGGTCATTCTTTCCCCATTTCTTTTTCCACCTCTCTGAAGCTGCACTTATGTGCAACTACTGATCAAATTCAGCATTTTGTTCAACAGAGCAAAATCAGAAAGTTTATTTATTCATATTTTGAAAGCGCCACTGATTAACAGCTAATGGACATCTTACTACTTCCATGCCCAAAATACAAAGACCTTAGAACAAAATCTGCAAGTACTAAGCTCAAGTCCCAACACCTAAGAAAAATGACAATAAAAATAGGAGAAGAAATAGCCGTCTTCCAATGCAAGGCAGTTCCTCCCACCAGTATGAAAGGGCTGAGACAGAGAACTTTAGTGACAATGTTGTTGTTCCTTTTACAGGTCAAACAGTAGTTCTGAAGGACTGTCTCATTCGTTATTCATAGGTATTATTTATGAATATTTATTATTTAAGTAATGCGTGTTGAAATTTTTCAATTTTTCATAAAGCGTACGTCCTTTGTGCATGCCAAGAGAGCAGCAGACTTCAGAGAAGGTGCAAGGCAACATAACACAGGTTATGTTATATACTGGAGAAGAGTATGTGATACCACTGTATACTACATATTCACAAACAATTTCATTTTAATGAGAAATATCTGGAAGTATTATTTGTGTTAGTTATGTATAACTAAGGACAAAACAAATGAGAGAGGGGTAGTGGATTGAGTCAGCTTTCAAATATCTCTTTTGGAAGGAGCACCACAGTGCTTTCCAGCCAGAATTTCTGAACAGTTTCAATGCAGCTCTCATTCAGATAAGATTTCTGTTCTGGACGTTCCAGAGTTAACTGTAATATTAAAGTAGGGTCTGAAAAGGTAACTGGGTTTTCATAATGTCCTATTTTCATTAAAGGAGAGACCATGAATATACGGAAAATTTTCTTGATGTAATTTCTCTCTGGTTTTTTTTTTTTTTTTTGAGTAAATGTAGTTGACTGTCATAAACCCAGTCCTATTCTCATCTAGTGTGGCAGCTGAGAAAGGGTCAGGGTGACCCCAAATGCCAATTTTGACCACAATCCAATTTAAGGTGGACTGGCAACTTCTTGTTTAAAACTACACTTACTGGCTTTATGCAAAATGTGATTAAAGCTGAAGCTTTCTATTACTTTTGATTTCAGAAAACCATTATGTATTATGCTGTTTCAATCACCACAGGCTACTTTTTAATTTATTTTTTTTTAACTGCCCCACTGTTTTCAACAGGCGCCAATTAAGATTCTGGGGTCAAAGGGTTAATTACATCTTCTTACCCACTATGTAGAATTTTCTGATTATTAACCAAGGTTGGATTAAGATGAAAAAGAACCGACACAAATGTTAATGCTTGCCCCTCCTCAAGAAGATTTATCATAATACCATGCTGAAATCTATATGCTCTCTTCAAAGCTGTTAAAGAATGAAATCTTGCAGGGAACACTAAAATAAATGCTTTAAAGACATGCAAGTATCTGATTTATTGAGTCAGTTTCCTTATTCCTGAAAACTATTCTAAATTAGCCAGGCAGGACTGATACAAGTTTCTCTTTGTCACATATGAGCAAGTCAATGTGGTAGACACGAAGGAAGTGAGACTCAGATTTGAAAGTCACTAGCTGCAGCACCCCAGAACAATAATGCAAATTAGTATAATTCATGTCCACTGACATCAGAATAATGCAAAAATGTAAAGCACGGGTTTTTTAACCCAAAATACTCACTGCCTTTTACAGTATTTGCAGCATAGTGAGGTTATTTCCTTTCAGGATATGAAACCCACTGTAGCACTTTGACCGAATATGCACTTATGTATAATGCATCATAGTAAATGGATTTATATTTGTCAGAGGAATTTTGTCCCAGCCATTTTTGCATATTCCCACTACAGGCAAATTTAATTCACTGGAGTCTTACTACAGTGTCCTTCTGGAGAATATCCTCATATTTCACACTATCCATGAAGTCCCTAGTTCCTTCTAGTGTGCTCCAATGCTTCAAAAAACCCTGTTACCCTGACCTAAACTCCAGTTAGAGTGAAGAATTACCAGTAGGCTAGGTTATTTTAATGACAGATTATTTTAAACTAAGCCTTCACCATCTGTTCCACCCCCTAATTATGAATGCAAAAAGGACATATTTCACAATTACATCAGTAAAAAGTAAGATATACATGATTTAAATGCATGCATGTGTTCTTTGTCCAATGCAGCATGCATCTGTGATGCTTTTCTCATCATTCAGGCTCTGATCAGGAGTTAGGGGCTGGGGAAGGGAATACTCCCCCTGATAAAACAGACTAATTGATATACTAAACTTTTTCCTGGAAAGCAGATCATCTTAATTAGAATTTTTCACTCTTATGACATAGTGATACTATAACTGGAGCTAAGCATTTATTTAAGGACAAAGACTGTCACCAATTAGACATACAAAAATCAGTAACAGTGAAAATATTTCACTTTCTTAAAAAAAAAAAAGAGAAGCAGCATTGGATGCAATTGACATTTATGAAAGAAAACAGTCCCTCTCTTACAACAGACATGCAATTGTGTTATTTACTCATTGATCATGTCACAACATGGCTTAAAAATATGATTTCCTAAAGAAAGAAACAAAAACATAGGTTTCATTTCAATATGGCAACCATTTGTGGATGGGGGGTTAAAATGAAATAAAAGCCATAAATGATGGCTAGCAGAAATCTGTACCTCAGTACCCATCTTCTGTGTTCTCATTATTAAGATATCAGAGCAATATCCTCCAGCAACATCAACAAACATGCAAAAGCTTACTTAGCTACTTAGGTGGAAAATCTGACCTTGGGCTTTCACAATTAAAGTACTATGAGACAAATGGAGTATTGTGCTGGGAAATAAGATTTTGCATGGGATATATTTGATACATATGAATAAAAATGAGCAACTGAAGTTGGATCATCTACGAACTTACACAAATCTCTAAAAGCTTCATTTGTCCCCTGCCATCTTTTTAATCCCCTGCAAACAAACAAACAAAGCAACCCCAAATAAACAAAATGAAAAGCCCACTCCCAAATAAAAGCCCAAATTAAGAAAAAAAAAACAAAAACAAAACCCCATAAGACTTATTTCAGCCTTCCTTGAGCTACAAGCTTTTTACTGCTGAGCAAAAATCCCAACATAAAATACCCAGAAATTCTGGTTTTCAGCTCTCATGCTGCTGCCATTTTTTCAATCACAGTCCACCATAACAGTTATGTGGCTACATGACCATGGGCTCCTTGTGAATTAATGATGAATACTTGGCAACAAGGCAGCATGCATTTGGCACCAAAACAACTACAGTAAAAGAGATGAGGTAAGGGGACAAACTCAAAGGATGTGGTTAGCACGGACTTTGATGCCAGCTTCCTTATTTGTCATTTTCGTGCTCTTTGCTCGTGTGGTCAGGATGCAATTTATGACAACAAGGGAGTGCCAAAAAATAAATTTGTCAGTAATAAGGAGATCTGCTTTATAGCTCAAAGCCAAGAAATGAAGGAGGAGGAGTAAGCTTTACTGATTCCCTTGATGCATCTTTCACAGACTATGTATGTTTATACATCCAAAACAGCAAAAACTTGCAGTGGCAGTTTCACTACTTGATTAGAAAAAAGCATATGTTCTTTCAGAACAGAATGACTGCAAAAGTAGGAAGTGTAGAAGAGAAAAGTTTAGAGGCAAGAAAAATGTTTAAAGGTGGCAGTCAAGTTCTTAGGATGTACTCCCTAGACTGTTCACTGATAATATATTGACAAGTATCAGAGGTAAGTTTGAGAATCACAGCAAGATTACAAATCTCTAAGTGATGGATGTTCAAGAAAAAAATCTGAGATTAAGAGTATGACAATTTTTGGAGTACAAAAGCAATAAATGACTTTTAGGAATCTCTGCCCTGTAGATAGTAATATTATTTTTTTCTAGAAGGCTGTTCTATATTGCTGCATAATCTCAAACCACCCTGTGAAGCCATGTAGTAAAGCACTGAACTTTTATCTTTATGATTTCTGATAAGTTCCTAACCTTTCATTATTTAGAATTCCTACAGCTCCTAGTGCTAGTCCCAGACTCTTTGGACAGGAGATTGTGATGGCAATGGCTGCATGCCACATAATGCAATCAGGTGTATTTATTTAGGATGAGACATGTCACACAGAGATTACATTATGCATCTCTTCCCCTGAGAAAGTGATCACTTCGGGTCAGGATTAAGTGTACATCTATCTGTGGACTGCCTTTGTTTTTGAATACATAGTGTGAATGTAAGTGGTTCCTGCCCTTTGGTGGTACAAATATTACAATCAGTTATGCATTTCTGCACTGAGAGGTGTTGCCCTGAGTAAAGGACTTGACAATGGATGTACCTGCATAACATGCACTAAATAAGTGCCAAAAGTGAGAGTAAGATGAAGCAGCAGCAGGAGCATAGATACACAGAGCTGGCAGAATGAGGGCTTGAGCCCCCAGACCTGCACCACAGACCACACAGGAAGAGATTGTGGGACCCTGATCTGAATGAAACAATGGGCAAGCAGAAACAAAACTGATTGTGGAAACAAGAAGCATTGTGAATGTTACTGTTTCCCAAGCTGCAAGTTTGAAGCCCTTTTAAGTTTATGTATAAATATTTCAGTTTATGTAAGTTCAATTCAAATTGATCGTATATTCGTTGTGTATTTGCATGTTTGGTTAGCTTTTCTGTCAATCTACACAACCTGACACTATGTGAAAGCAAACATAAAGGTAGCTAAATGTCAGTTGTCCAAAACCCTAGGTGAAAAAACTAAAAGGAAGATTTTTTTTTTATAGAGAGTTAATTTGACTCTTAAAATATCATCTGTGCACTCCATAGGTACTCAGATGCTGTGGTGATTGATCCTGACAATTGGCTTGCAAGAATTTGACCTCTGTCCCAGACCTGAATATGTGTCCTCACTTGCCTCACACAGTTTCATACATATGAAGCAGAGAGGCTGTTTCCAAGGAAGAATAGGATGAGAAGCTTGTGTTTAGCATATTTAATCTATTAGATGGCAATACACACAACCAAAATAGACTTGAATGAGAAACTTAGTTACTGAGTTCTTTGATATATAAATCATTCTGATTTATACTCCTCTTGAAAGAAGAACATCTTGAGAATACTTTTCAGGCAATGGAAAACAGATATAAATAAGAACACAGAACATTAAGAATAGATCCATAGTCTACCCAATACACTGCTGTTTCTAACTGTAACCCTTTAAGTTACATGGGAAAAAAAATTAGAAACTCATGTTCTTATCTTCAGCCTCTTATTCCATGTTATAATGCAAAGAAGACACAACCTGGTCCTCATATGCTAAGAGTTCCTCCAGCTGCCATTAATCCTTGAACTAATGCAGGAGATCTGTTTGCTACACCCATTCTTCCTCCACCTATGGGAGTGTGGAGCAGTTCCACATATGTTCCCTCTGAAGTCTTCCAGAATTCGTAGACAGCTGGGCTAAATTAAAGCAGACATTCGTTTTTCCACTAAAAACCAGTACATAGAAGCCTCCAGAATTGTTTCTGCCATTTGAATCCCTAATCTTGTGATTTTAATCCTTGAATCTGGCTTGGCACAAATCAGAACATGCTAGTTACTAGAAGCTGGGTTCATTGAGACATGGGGAAAAAAAAAAAAATAAAAAAGAAAAAGAAGAAGAAAGCCCACAAAACTATAACCCCTTAAGGTTTTTATTTTGAAGTGGTTCTTGCAACTCTGAAGATTGTTTCCTCTACTCTGCAGGTCTTTCTCTCTATACCCCACAAACAGCATTCAAATCCATGGTTAGTTTTTTCCAGATTTAACAGAGGTCTTACAGAAATTCCTACAGGTTTAGAGAAAATGGATTTAAAATGTAGATGAGACCTCTGAGAGCCTTTGCAGCAGTAAAAGCTGGACTTTGAGTTTCTGTAGTATTAGACATCATGGAACAGAGACCTTTCAAATGTCCTGATCACTGAAAAACACCCAGGTTACACTGTCTTAAAGCACAAAAGTCAGTACAAGACAGGATGCAAATCTACACAAAACTATGCTGTGCTATTCTGGTTCTTACAGAGGCTTTGATTTCCATTCAATTATCCATGCAGGGAACACAGGAGTACTGCAACTACATGGGACAAAACAAATTGGATACTTCATTATTAATAAAAAATATTTCAAAATCTTCCCCTGAAATGATTATCCACAACATCTACATTCTTCACGGTAGATACCTTTATGCTGGGTTGCAATACTTTGTGCAAGGGTTTTGAGCTTACAGCGCTTCAGTCCAGAAGTACATTTCACACAAAAGTGGGAAACGCACATTTATGTGAAAATCAATTATCCTGAGGGAACTGGAGGTCTGGTCCTGAATGAATGTGAGGAAATCAACTCAGTTTGCCACTACAAAACACTATTGCTATGTTGACCTTCCACTTCTGTTTCACAGCTGGAGTATGAGACCAGGTGAGAAGACAGTATGCAGGTTTGCCACCAACAGGACTCTAATCTCACCCTAGGTTATGAAGAAATACTGTGTTTCTCTCTCCCTCCCTCTTCTCCTTTTTTCTTTTTTCTTTTTTTTTTCCCCTGAGCTCACCTCTAATGCCTGTGTTGGTAAAGATAAGTATGGATTTTGCTGTTTACCAGCTCATTGCATAAATTCAAGCATATCAACAGCACGGAGCAGCTCTTCCAATGAAAAAGGTTTATATTCTTTTTAAAATACAAGCTAATATATTACAGTGGCACCTCTGACTGCTGTGATAATTAAGGGTCTGTTTGTATTTCCATAATAAAATCCTATTCTCTAGTGTGGGGACTAGTAAGTGAGTTATGATTTGTCCAGAAGCCAGAAACACAAGGTTTCAACTAATAATATTTTTTTCCTTTTAGAGACAGACAGTGCTCATCTCTATTTTTACACAGAGTTTCAGTGTGCAGCCAAATTATTATGCTATTCCCTTAAGGGTCAGCTTTAGCAGAAAGTATCAGTAACCTGCTCATCAAGGGGTGCTCAAGACTTCCTTGAAAGTCCAGAGTTCAGTAGCTGTTGTTGTGCCAATAATCCACAACACCATATTATCTAAAGAGCCCTGAATAAGTCTTGACATCATCAAACCTTAATGCTATTTCTTGCACATGTCAACAATCTATATGTTGTATCTCGTGTCCCAAGTAGGTACTGACATGATTGCTCTCCACTCTTACTATCTGATTGACTCTAATTTGTAAGAGACCTGAAGCTTAGTCTCTCCCTAATCTGACTGTGGTAAAAGTGCCTTCAAAAATGAAAGTGATGAAAGAAAACTCATCTTCTTGCCAAATGTTAGCACCATTTTCCTGTTATTCAGAATCGCCCAGAGAAAACCAAGGAGACACTTCTAATTTCTTATTATGATGCTTTAAACACACAGTATTTAAAGTGTGAGTGTAACATCCCAGCTTTTCTTGCTTTCACTTCGATGCTTTTCTTCTTTCTGCTGCCATATATTTCTAGCTAAGCATTGTTGGAATTAAGTTCTCCCTCAGAAGTTTCCTGCACCATTTCCCAATTCTGCAATAAATTTGCTACGACACACACTGATATCACAAACTAGTAATAAAACTACTAAAGAAAAAATCATATAATACAACAAAGTTCCATGTATTTGCAACTGTCTCCTGTCTTCAGAACTGTCTGTTTTTAGACCCTAAGCAATACCATACGTGTTTGCCTGATTTTCTTCATCTTTTCTCAATTTTTTCCCCTTTAAACCATGGAAAAACTACATTGACCCAAAATCAAATAGGATCATAGAATGGTTTGGGCTGAAAGGGACCTTTAAAGGCCATCTCCAACCTCCCTGAAATGATCAGGGACATCAATTAGATGAGATTGCTCGGATCCCCGTCCAACCTGACCTTGAATGTTTTCAGGGATGGGGTATCCATAACCTCTCTGGGCAACCTGTGCCAGCATTTCTTTACCTTAATCATAAAAAATTTCTCCCTAATATCTACTCTGAATCTACCCTCTTTTAGCTTAAAACTATTACCCCTTGTCCTATCAAACTGTACTGCCAGTGCTTTTTATTCTGCCATGTGAATGTCTTTGCAGTTCTGATTTAGTTCCATTACCATGCCCAAATGAACATGCTGCCTGACACACCACACAGAAAGCAGTATAGATAGACTTCTGCATGTAAATTTGCCGTTTTAATTGGCAGCAACCTCTCCAACTTAAAATAAATAAATTTAAGTGGTCATGCTTTAATGAGTTCCGACATATATCTGAATTTCTTCAATCTGTTTTCAGTCACTAAAGTGAAAAAGAAATGGTATTTTATCAGTCATTCCCTGACTCTGCTTTGAAACCAGATGGGAAAGAGCAGAAGCATACACACACAAGATAACTGCAACAGAAATATAACCAAATGTTTTCCACATCTGAGAAGACTGTTTGAGTTCTGAGCAGGGTTTAAAATCTAAACAGTTTTTTCAGCTGAGATACAATCCTTAGCAGGATTACAAAATTCAGCTTGAGGACACTTCCTATCATACTTAAGTCTGGGTTTATTTCTAAATTAAATTTTTAATGGAGAATAAAATAAACACATTAAAGTGCTTAGAAATTCAAAACACTTTTTGACCCCTAAAAGATGGACATTAATGGCATATGAAACTTTAAATCATCCTTGTTTCAAAATGCAATATATTGTGCAATTTATTTCAATCTAAACCTTGTTGGGATAAAATTCTCCCTCACAGGCTTCCTGTGCCATTTCCAAATCTTCAATGAAGTTGCTATGCCACCCACTGATACCATGAACTAGTAGGAAAATTAATTAAAAAATCATATAATACAACAAATGTAGAACTAGAATTACCAATAGGGAATGAACAAGAAAAGGAAAAAATCTGACAAAATCAGTTTTGGAAAGCAAACAGAAAGTGTATACATACAACAGCTAATTTCAAATAGTGTCCCAAAATTTAGATATCAGGTTCTGCCTACAGCAAACTCCTAAAAAAATCTCTTACTCATGCCAAAACTATCTCCTTCTGAGGAATCTCATTCTTTTGACACCAAAACTTAATTAATTGCAGAATTAGTGTTTCCTAAACCACTCTTTAATAGCAATCTGAAACCAAACCTAAAGTCTTGATGAATGTGCAATATATTGCCTTTATTCCAAATAAAAGATGCTTCAGTTACCTTTTCAATATATTCAATAAGATGTGCAGATAGGTCTTTAAGTCTACAGGCCTTGAAGTTAAAATAGATTAGATAAAACACCAGAGTATAAGTTAAAATCTGTGGATGGCAAATCAATTGCACACAGATTGGAAAGCATTTCTGTTAATCTGTAAAGGTAAACTGGAAGATTTTTTTATTTCTAAGAAAGACAGAAATTTAAGCTGTATAAACATCATAAAATCTATTTGATTCTCAAAGCCACAGGGGGAAAGGAATTTAAATGCACAGAATAAAAAGAAATCCCAGAAGTTGGGGTGAAACTTTATCATGCAAAGGGAATTTCCAGAGACTAACTACTGATACAAAGTACAGACATACCGGATTTGGAGCAAAGCTGTACAAATTTATCAATATTTTGTGTTTCCCATACAAACATGTACTACTGTCTCTGACCTACAATAATTAGTCTACAAACAGTAGTTAATTTCAAAAATCACAATTATTCAACTCCTTTAAAAGCTCTTTCTTATCACACACTGAAATGTTATGCTTCTGTACAAATGATATCATAAACTGCTGTTGCAAATACTACAGCTTCAAATAGCATTTATTATTTGTAAATGCTTGTTGAACACAGCAGGTGGCAAAATGATTTAGCATCGTGAACAAATACATATGGTTGCTTGAGCCCCAATTTTAGAGTAGATAAACCTATTTTCTGGTCCTACATTTAATGGACTAGAAACAAGCAATATGCAGCTAAACCACCGTACATATTCTGGCAACTCACTACTTCAAATGAACTTTCTCATATGAACTACTGTGCTTAAAACAACTTAAAAGCAAATCACAGGTCTCACATATTCAATGACTGCCTCATCTGCAATATTTCCTCTTACAGTTTTCAAAGAAGATTATGCACTATGGAAAAGAAAATGCAAAGGTAAAAGCAAGTGTTATGTAGTCTAAAATCAATAGACAGAGAGAGGACATTAGCCAAGAGGCTAATAAAAAGATGCTGCCCTAGACAGTAACATAAAGAGCCCTGATATATTTTTCTCTTCAGAAATACTATTCCTTATGCCAATTTTCCCTTAGCACTGCAGTAGTTTCTCTGTGTATGTACACGTCATCTTATTTTTTTCTCTTGTTCCAATTTTATGTTTGCATTTTATTTTCTCATTTCCTTCCTGCTACTCCCCTGTTTCTCTTTACTGGCTTGATGTTTACACAGACCTTTACTAGAATTGCAGGGTTTGGAGAGATCCCATTTTTCTTCTTTGTTGTAATGCCCACAGTTTTTTTCCCAGAGAAAAGATAAGTTTACCCAGAAAATAAAAAGCTAATACAACCTTTTGCTCATCAACAAAGTATGTCTTGCTGTAGCCAGGAATAAGTTAATAAAACAAGGAAAAAGCTTAGTGGCTTAAAGAAAAAAAAAAACACCTCCTTGGGGTTATGAACGAACAGTGTTGTTTTTTCTTCCCAGCGTGCAAGGATTTAATTAAGTGATAACAGTCACCTTGGGGTGGCTGCACAAGGCAATAATATCTAGGTGAAGAAAAATGCTGAAGAGAGTTGAGTACAGTCAATTTATCTTCAGAGAAGGCAATAAATGAACAAAGCATAGGTATTTGGCTGATTGTTTTGGAATGTTTCCATTACTGATAAACATCAAAAATAAAAGGACAAAGATTTGGTATTTTCAGTATCTGAAATGCATTAAATACAGAAAGAAACGAAGGAATAAATCACTGTGAGGTCATATCCTAGAGTTCTAATTGCAAACGGTTTGGTAATTATTCAAGCTAAACATAGAACAAGGGAATTTTAATGTTGACACAAAGGATAGAAATACAGCTGAGATGTGTATTTATAGCAAACACAAAACACTGTATGAATTTCACTCTGGAGAAAAAAAATGGTAAGTGTAGATGGAAAGAAGTGATATATATTACACAAATATATGCAACTTTGCAGCCAGCAACCCAAATTCGAGGATTTAAAAATATGTTTGTGGGAGCTCTTCAGGAAACAAGCAGTAAGCTCAATTATCTGTAAGCCTATGTTCTGCCACCCCCATATGCAGAGAAAGAGATATGTGAGAAACAGCCACACGAAACAGAGAAGAAAGACAACCAGGGAGAAACATTCTCCTTTTCCACAAAGCTACTAACAATTTGTTTTACATTACTTGCAACATAGGGTTTGAAAGGAATATGCGGGCTGTCCTTAGGGGGTGTGATGTGTTCAAAAGGGTCTGAAAGCTATGTAACCAGTATTTCCAGTAACAGTACTTAGTCTTCCAAAACTCAGCACAACTCCTAATACAGCTACAGTAGTTCTTAGCCAGCAGCATATTTGGCCAAACAGGCACAAATCATGCTAATGATTTTTTTACATGGGAGAAACAGAACAAACACGCCAATAATCTTGGGAATTCATCACATTCCTTTGTCCCTCTCAAGCTGGAAAATATCATATTCTTTTTAGTTTTGATACTTTTCCTGAATCTTTCTTCAGCAATGAGGGAATTGATAGCTATTTCCTTGAGTTTACAACCTGTTTAAATACTCCTCACCCACACACGTCTGCATGGAGAGGATGAAACCTACAGACAATTGTTTTTTAACTATGTGGGGAGATACTCTTTCACAAAGAAGAAAACTCAATAATGAATGGCTCACACAGTGTCCTGAGGAAAAAAACATGAAATATGCCTGTGTTTGTGGGACAATATGAGAGCAGGACAGAGTTTGAAGGAAAAATATTAATTTCTGAAAAACATAAAACATTTTCAACTTCAACATAAACCTCAGAACAAATTTCACTAAGTTGTCTCATTATGACTTCTAGTGTGTGTTCAGCTAAAGTATTTAAATAAACACTGTTTGTCAGGGCCTGTGTTTTTAAGGCCCTGTAAGTAAGAGTTAAATTAACAGTTACTTCCACACCAATTACTTTCCTTTTAAAAGCAGTATGTCCTTTAAAAACACTTTATGAACTATATACATGCATTCATTTCCCACCTGTAGGAGGCTGAAGCTTTATCACCTGCCCAACACTATTGTTCATCCTTGGTAATTTGACAAACATTCACCCAGTTAAAACTACAAACTTACAGGTTATTGCCATCAAAACACTAGGGAAAAAATTGCATAATACAAGGACCAAGGTTCCCCTTTCCAATTACCATGGAAGCTCTGCACAGTCACAGAGATGGGTCAAACAGGTTTTTGAACTCCAGGTTTTTGAACTGGAAATATGGATTAAAATCTGACTTCACAGAATTAAAAGTGTTCCACGAATGCCCCCAGTTAAGCTGTGACATTAGCTACATGACCAGAGTGCAGGTCTTGGAATTAAAATGCAATATCCATCTTGTGCATGAGATTACACACTCACTCTTCTATACGTTTGGCCATTTTCTCTCTTGTATTTCCCCCCCTTTTTCCTCTTTTGATTTTTTTCTCTTTTTAATGATTATTGGAAATTAAGAAGATTTTATAATGTGAAACTTGAACTGTCTTCTTTTCCTGAACTAACTGTTGCTTCAGCATCTCCTCCACTAATTCAGAATATTTGCCTGTTTTAAGGTACTGATCAAGCTCTCATCTCCGACTCCTCCTTCCTGTGTTCAGGATACAATGTACTTCACATGAATCCAGAGGGTTAAAAACTTGGAGTCGGTTCCAGAGCGTGTTGGAAGGACATGACTTAGATGGATTTGAGGGATGGAAAGGAAGCAGATTTGAAGGTCTAACAAAAATGCTAGAAAAAGCCCAAAGATAGGGAGTAGATCTCACAACGGCAGGAGCAAGATAAGACTCACTTGAAGTTGTAGAAAATATAAAAGAAAATGAGAAAATATAATGACTATAAAGGACAGAATGAGGAAAAAAGGGGAACAGAACAACAAGCACTGAAAAGAGAACAGAAGGACCACAAATGTGCAAAAAAAAGATGAGTGTAAGAGAAGACTGAAGAAAAAGATGGAGACAGCTATTAAGTTGCACTTCTATTAATTAATTTCACAGAATAAGTGCCAAACCATTGCAGGCTTTAGTGTGAATATAGAGTTATGGCATCCAGAAAGTATTTGGTTCTTCAAAAAGCCTACAGATAATATCATCTCTGGAGCAGCTTACATGGCAAGTGCACAAGTCAGGACAGACTCGGCAATGTCTGAACCGAAGCATAGATGAAGAAGGATGATTCCTTTTCTTCTGAAGGACCTTTCCCAAACTTTTAACGTTACACACCTATTCTTGCCAGGGATAACTTTTATTCCTTGCTTCCAAAGACAGATTCTGTGTCTGGAAAATGACAGACTTCATAGAATGGTAAATTTTGTCACATTACCGTCTTGGACATATCTGTGTAACATTTTTTAGTCCCCTTAGAAATTGCTTCAGACTTTCTGCAGCATTTAAAAAAAAAACACAGCTCAAACTGTTTAGCTGTGTATACCTGTTCAAAGTTGTCAATCCAGGGCATAGTCTTGAAAAAAATGCTTGTATGCAAATCAAGAGAAAAAAATCTTACAGTACTCTGCTCTTACAGTGGTCAACACTGGACAGCTCTCAGCAGAAAATACAAAGTCATTCAGCATGCAATCTGCTGTCACAGAACAAACCCTTTTCCCTTAAAAATATCTCAAGAAATACTACTATAGGAAGCACTTAGAAGTAATAAAAAAGAAAGGAGGAATGTTGTTGTCTTGGGTAAGATAAATGCTTTCCCATTTATGTTAATATCAGTCAAAGAAATTTGGCACATGGCATATATATATATATATGTATATATTTCATCAATGTGGAAATTAATTGGAGTGTCACCTTTAGCTGAAGACATTCAACAATCCTATTAACTTCTCCACATCATCACTGCTCATTCTTAAGGATGCAGTATCTGAAAAGCCGTACAGTGTCAAAATGTTAGTGTATCCTGAGTGTCACACTCAATTCTACACTCGACCACCTCTTGTCTAATATAGAACTTTCAAAATTTATACCAGTATACCACTTTTTTACTTCTAGAAATCTGTTTGCTGTCATAAAGAACAGAACATATATTTAAACTTGTCTATATCCACATATTTCTCTGTGTGGGACCTAGATCTGTAAAGATCCACAGACCAGTCCAGTAGTGCAAAAGAAACATTCCTGTGACTGTATTCATACAGTCTCCTTTTTTGTACCACATATCCAGTATGAAATATTTATTATTTTTTATTAAAGTGAGCTTTACACTCTACCTTGGTAAGAAACTTAGTGCATATAAACTGTGGAAATGTATCACTACTAAAATCTTGTTTAGTAATTAACATTATTTCAGACTGTTAGATAAGTATATAAACATTCCATAGAAATAAACAGACCTCCTTGCTTTACTCAGCTACTCCTGTGGATGTTCAGGAGGACATTACACAAAATTAGTTAACCAAAAACTTGCAAAACTGATGCAATCTGAAAAGGATTTATTATTGAGGAGCTCTATCCCCTTTTGGCATTGCTGCACAATTTGTTAAGATAATGTTTTCCTGGGTAAAATGCATGATGAAGGTTACATTTTCCTAAAATGGATTCAGCCTGCTCACCTAGCTTATAAGAATGAAATGAGAACAGTAGATATCAATCTGCTAATAGAATGAAATAAATATGATGGGATTTTGGAAAGACATCTGCTCATTGCACACAAGATGTATGTGCTATTGAGTATCTGATAACACGAGTGGGAAACTTAAGGAATATTTTTTTCCCCAAGCAATCAGGCTGTATCAATTACCAGGAAACAATCCTCAACTATTGCTGAGTATGAGCTGCAAGAAAGATTTTCCTTTTTATCACCTCACTGTGTTGGTGTTTCTAGCTAACATGGTAGTGTCTTCCCAAACTACGAAGATTAACTAGAAAAATATTGACCAATACAGAAAATAATTAATTTTGGACCATATTACTACAAAGCATAACTTTCTAGAGCATATTACTGCAAAGTACAACATAGAGTAAAAGTATGTGGTTTTAGTAAATAATTTCTTTACAAACAACCCCATGCAATGCTACAGAATTGGTGAAGAGTGGCTGAAAAGTGGCCAAGCAGAAAAGGACCTGGTCAACAGCCAGTTGGACACTCAGCAGAAGGCTGCCCAGGTGGCCAAGAAGGCCAAGGGCATCTTGGTTTTTATCAAAAGCAGTGTGGCCAGCAGGACTAGGTACTGAGTTTGACTCTGGCTGGAGGTCAGACACCCACCAATGCTGCTCTATCACTTCCCTCCACAGCTGGGCAGAGAAGAGAAAATATAACAAAAGGTTCATGAGTTAAGGGCAGGGACAGACCACTCACCAATTACCATCACAGGCAAAACAGACCTGACTTAGGGAAACTAAATGAATTACTAAAAATCAAAATGAGAACAAGATAACGAGAAGTAGGACACTTCCTTCCCCCCCCCCCCCCCCCCCCTTCCCCAATCCCTCCCTTCTTCCTGGGCTTAACTTTATTCCTGATTCTCTACCTACTTGCTCCCAGTGATGCAGGGATTCAGGGAATGGGGGTTATGGTTGGTTCATCACACTGTTTCTGCCACTGCTTCCTCCTCAGGCAGAGGAATCCTTCCCCTGCTCCAGCATGGCATCCATCACACAGGAGACAATCCTCCCCAAACGTCAAGATAAGTCTTTTCCATGTGCTGCAGTTCCTCACAAACTGCTCAAGCACGATACCCTTTTCCCATGGGTCTGTAGGTCCCGGCCAAGAGCCTGCTCCAGCGTGGGCTTCCCACAAGATCTGAACCTTCTTTCAGGCATCCATCTGCTCTGGCACGAGGCTCCTCCAAGGGCTGCAGGCGGGTCTCTGCTGCACCACGGATCTCTGGAGAAAAGGAAGCTCATGGGGGCCCCTTATTGCTCTCTAGAACTGCCTGAAAGGAAGTTGCAGCCAGGTGGGGGTCAGGATCTTCTCCCAGGCAACTAGCAGCAGAGCAAGAGGAATGGCCTCAAGCTGTTGCAGAGGAGGTTCAGGTTGGACATCAGGAAGAATTTTTTCACTGAAAGGGTAATTACGCACTGGAATGGGCTTCCCAGGGAAGCAATGGGAATCACCATCCCTGATAGTGTTCAGTGTCTTGGGATGGTGAAATGACTGGACATGGCATTTAGTGCCATGGTTTACTTGACATGGTGGTGGTTTGTCGAACTCTGGATTAAATAGATCCTGGCAGTGTTGTCAAAACCTACTTATTCTATTAATCTATTTTTTTTGTGTTCCAAATTTTACACTTTTTCCTTTATGGTGTAGCATATATTGCATTATACAAGCAATATTTTAGCTTTGTTATTTTTTCCTATCACTTTCAGGCTAAATTTCTAGGAAAATTCAGTCAAATTGGTTTAATTATTCTCAAAAGTGTGGTATGGAGATTATTAAATTGCTCTCGTGAAAAAAAAGAAATATGGCCTTTCTTTTAAACTGTTCTGTTCAAATCTGCTCTCATTTAACCAGTTTCTGATTTCTTGAGTAAAACTCCAATTTGCAAGTCTTGTAGAATTTCTAAAGTACAGCTAAAAAAAAGATAAATATGTATATATATATATATATACATATATATATATTAATGATTTCATTTAAACACACAGAACTACTGCTAGAGACTGCTGGCACATGACCAGATCTTGCATTTGCACCTCTAATTTTTATTAGGTCAGCGGTATGTCTCCATCAGAACTAACACCTGGCACTTGCCTCATCACACGCCTTCCAGTGACCTGGGAAGAAGAACCTGTCTTGCCTGAGTAGGACATGCATGAAATCAGGTTTTGTTTAAGAAACGGAATGAGGCAAAGAACTTCAGAGGACTGGGCAGGGAATGGAGTCTCCTGACTAAAGGAAAGACACCTTAAGAATAAGTATACAAATGACTTTAGGATTAATAAATCTAAGAGCCAAAAGGATTTGAGCTTCTTTCATCATCTGAAAAAAGAGCTTCAAATCACCTGGTCCAAATTTAGAGGGTTCTGAATCTCTGATATGAACCAACATGGCAAGGGAGGAGTTAAGCAAGTGGAGCTAGATCTGTTAAGTACCTATGATGCACATAGAAGATTAGGGCTGGTAAAGAGAATGGAAATGGAGTTTGTGGGAAATGCTGACAGGCTGAACAAGTAAGTGTGAGGCACTGGGAAGATGATTATTGGAAATAGGAGAGAAGGTTAGAGGAGATAGGCTAGATTATTTAGGCACCATGAAATAGAACCGAGACATATTTTCCCACTATAGCAGATTTGCTTCCAGAAATTGGAATGGCTCCCACAAATTCCAATTTGAACCATTATTCTAGTATCAGCAAAGCTAGGAGGGATATTGGCAAATTTTAGCACCATAAAATATTCTAAGGCAAAAGGGACCCATGAGGATTATTGTGTCCAACTCCTGATTACACACAGGGCAACCTAGAAGTTAAACAGTATATCTATGAGAGTTGTTGAAATACTTGAACATCAACAAGCTTGGTCATTACCACTTCTCTGGGGAGCTTGTTCCAGTGATTGGCCACTCTGGCAGTGAATTTTTACCTAATATCCAGGCTTCTCCTCCCCTCATGCTAGACCACATAGGAAAAGGATAATTTATTTTAGTTACCCTATTCAAATGGCAAAAAATATATGTAATTATCCTAAAACTATATCTCTTCCAATAAACTATGCTGGCTTCAGCAAGACTTCCTGAACTTTTCCATTTGTAAAGTTGAGGGCTGCAAAGTAAAAAAAAAAAAACATTCCACTGGAACTCCTGCTTCATTTATTACATGTAATAGAGAACGCTGCCTTAATGAACAGCTATTTGGTATTTTGTTTTTTCCTCGGTCTTCAATGTGTGGCCCTAGGCCTTATTTACTGCATTCTATGCAAACCATGCTCTGAAGACAGAATGGCAAGCTTCCTTGTGGGTTTTTCCATGATGCTCCTCACTACAGCATCTGAGTGCTTCATAAAGATTAATTTATTTTACAAAATTACCTTGTGAAACTGTAGAATAAAGGAGAAGATGTAGCCCCTAACACTGCCCACATCATTATTGTCACTGATCGATGCTGAATACAACAATTATCTTCACTAGATAAGGATCCTAGCTTCACAGGTATAATTGGATATCCAACAAAAGGAAATACAAACCAGGATAGAAGACTGAAGGGCAGGTTGAAGTTTAACAATGAAACTATTAGATGTCCAAAAGTCCAACAGTGACAGTAAAAATGACTTAAAGGCCTTAAGGGTAAATATACACCCATGTTTTTTATTTCAGCTGCCTGATATCAGGTAAATAAGACTGTTCCCATTAACTGAGGGCAACGTCAGAAAAACTTAAGTTCTACCACACCAGTGCTGGTATATAGTGACATTTAAATCTTTTCTCTTAAGCAACTGGGTGATGCTCTAGAAGTTATACATGAATCTTAATCTGTTAGCCATCTTCATGAAAGGAGTAAGATATTCCTGACTGTGGAACTGGAAAATGTTCTGACTATACCAACCTAGGTTCACCTGCAAGAAGGAAATGTGCATGTGTGTGTGTCTGTGAAAATTACAGAGTCAAGAGGGAGGAAATTCCTCACCATTGGGAATAAAGAGTAAAACCAGAATTTACCTGCCAAAGTAATGTGTGGGTGATGATGGATTCCCTATATGGCAAGTGGTGTCACAGCCTGAATACCTTGAAAGAATGAGGGTTGAACAGGAGGTCTCAGGTGCAGACAGAGGCTACACTATTATGGGATTTAAAAGCAGCAGGGACAAGTTAAAATCAGTTTCTAACTTTTAGGAATCAAATGCAGATAAATGGATACTGGTCTTAATATAACCATGTTAACTTCAGAATAAACATGTCAGTAAATACTATATAAACTTCTAGAAACTGAGGAGGAACACTGGACACAACTCAGCAAGAACTACTGTGTGATAACTTTAAGACATAGGGCAATAAATAAGAAAACAGCACTAGTTATGCACTAGTTAACATCACTAGTTAAGCACTAGTAAAAGCTAGTGAATTGAAGCTTTGTGTAGTATCGGGGGGATCAAAATTTTCTTTTTTTCTCATGTTCTCTATTAATAGTTGGGACTCTCACCAGGAGCTTGCTAAAGTTTTCAGAGCTAGCCCCCAGTACACTTCAGCTGCATCTTCACATTTCTTGTCCTAGTTACACAAAAAGCAGAATAGTGAACACTGTAAATACTGATGCCAACAAACTGGATATAATCTGAAATACATTTCATTTTTTACAGAGGCCTAGATAATACATTCTGCTCAGTGGACATGGGTATATTTTTACAGGAGCTGGGCAAAATTTTGACAGCACCTTAAATAATAGCCCTTTGTAACTTTTCACTTTTCTTCTGGTGAACTGTCAGAACAGAGATATTCAGCCATGCTACCCACAGAGTTCAACTATCCAGCAACTCCTTTATTTGGAGCTACACATCTATACATGGTGAATTTGAAGGAGTGAAATCCCTTGCAGGAAAGGCAACTTTTGTAAGCAGAAATGTAAGTTAACCTTGCATCTGGGGTTTATTAACATAACCTCTGAATATAAGGATTTAGGGGAAAAATTAACAACTTGGATCCACCTAATCTGAAATTTTCTGCACGTCCTGCAAAGTATTTACTATTGGCTATTGGGTGGACAAGACACCAGACTAACGGGACAGCAAGTCTGACTCAAAATAGCAACGTCTACACTATACACAAGAAAAAAAAACAACCCATGAAACAAAGAATTACAGAAGGAGCAAAGATATCAAAAATCAGAATCTACTGAAAACATGACAACAACAAAGGACTTGCACTTTAAGAGTGTGTTGGCTTGCTGCAGAGGGGTGAATTTCACCCTTAGCTGGCCTTTTCACTACAAGAGTTTCCAATAGAAAAGACAAATGCTAAAGAGAAGACAGAAGAAAAAAACTTACTGTTCTCTAACTTGTAACTCATTTTCTTCCTCATTTTTATGTATATACATAATACAGACATATATATAGAATTAAAAAGAGAGAAATAAAAGTATGCTCACTCATAAAGACTTTAACAGATTAAGAAAATATTCAAAGCACTGCTTCTGCATTCAAGGAACGAACATTGTGCAAATCACTGGGAAGAATAAATAAAGTAATCTAGAAGCACAGTTTAAAGATGTCGTGCTGCTTGATCCCTATCATTAAGAGACTTTTTTTAGTGTCTTTAACTAGTTAGCTTTAACTTTTTTCAGCATCCTCACATTGCCCCTTGACCCATGGACAAAGTTACTTATGTTATTTTGAGGGGTTATTGCTTCTGCAACTGATTGCCTGGAGGGTTTCCAATATTCTGCGGTAAACTGTTGCTAGATTTTCCATTACCACTAATCATCAAGATAAATGCAGTCAGAAGGACAGAACATTTTTGCAGTTAAAGCTATTTCTTTTCAAAAAACATAGGAGTGATTGCTATTCAAGTTTTCTGTAGGCCCTACAGTATTGGCATTAATTTACTGGGATTATTACCATCTGAGCAATAATGTTTAGGCCTGGATGAACTTAATTGATGCTTTTCTTTTCTTTTAGGTTCCTTTAAGAGGAAAAAATGACAAATATGTAAAACTGACTTGTTTTAAAACTTTTTAGTATACATTTTAAGCAATGGAAGGTACATGAAAGGACAGGGACAGCAGAAACACTTTCATCCTGAGTAGAGACATTACAATTAAATTCACAACTGCTCTTTACCCCGGCTCTATTATTATTTTTGTAATTCTTCATTTAACAACATTCTTTAAAAATAGATCAGATTACTCTAAATATCTTGGTCCTGCAATCTATGGCTTACATTCTCATTCTGCCTTTTAGGTTCCCCTTTTTTTTATACCTCTAATACCATGTGCTAATAAGGAATAGAATGTGATAAATGAGGTCACAGGTTCCTCTGCATGAGAGAGATTTCAAAGCACTGACAGAAACAATTTAAAAATTATAGGAGACTTAACCTAATAATCAAAATCTCTTCAACATATAGCAATTAATTGCACAGTATACATGCTCTCTGTAGCCAGCCCATGCTCTTGAAGTCCACTGTGCCACAACTTGGCCCTGAAACCCATTGTGTCCTGCTGGAAAGAGTAGGTGCCCTTTCAATTTATAAAGATGAAAGAAACCCACTATAATTCCTACATCTTTTGCTATTTCCTTGTCAAAATGTTCATTAATGAAGAAGAAAAATGGAATGAAAGAAGAAAGAAGATACAGTCCTCTTTTCCCATTCACATTTACTTTGTCCCCATGCTTGCAGCTGACTGTGGAATCTGTAAATAGTACTTTGGGACAAGTACTTTACATCGACCTCCCAGCCATTCTGGTAGTAGAGAACACAGCATGTCTCCTAAAAAAAATACAAGCTTCCTTTATTTTTCCTACTCTGCACTCACCCCCTAAACATCCAGCAGTGGTCCCACAGTCTAGTATTCAGCTTTCCAAATGCAATCACAGCAGCAGAGGTAGTGGTAAAAAATTGGTTCTAGGTATTGTGGAAATAAAAACGCCTCTTCCCACACAAGTTCTTCCAGTGCTGCTAGCAGAGACAAGCAAATAAAAGACTGAAGAAAGGTGTCATGGGAATGCTGGAAATTGTCTTTATAAGTGTCACTCCTGAAGTGGCATAAATGTCACACCTTTTGGGGGAACAGGTTGTTTTTAACCCTTAGGTCTGCTGGGTGGTACCTGAAATAATTAAACCTGACATTTCTAGGGTTAAAACGTCAAGAAGGAGAAAGAGCTGAAAAAGGAAATTCCCCAGTTTCTTAGTAATGAAAAGCTGAGGGTATACCTTCTGTGGTTGTCTGTGAGATGCTTTCACATCCATGTGTCAAGGGTTTTTCAAATTGACAACTTGCAAATTTGAAATACAAAAATGCCCAAAGCGATATTTTAGTGGCTCAGGGAAACTCTTGTACGGGAAAAAGAATTCTTAAGTGAAACGTCTCTAGAAATCACACAGGGCCTGACCACGATACTCTAATTATGCTAATTGCTTCAATGCCCTTGCTTTATTTATGCTGAGCAGCTAAGATAAATAAAGGAAAATTGCTTTGGATCTAACTGTATTCATATCAGAATGCAAACTAGCCTGTGTTTGTTATGTGATTGCTGATCTGTTTACACTAAATTCTGCAGGTAATTGCAGTTTTGATTGCACATTTATTTCTAGCTGCACAGGTCCCAGGACTAGGTCTGTCTGTTTTTATAATTAAACCGTTTTGTAATATCTAAACTCACTAAAGAGCAAAATGATGCTTTAAGAATTTACATATTTTATGCATTAAAGATAATACTTAGGTACTCAGTGACAGAGAGGAAAAATTCTGTTTATTACAGAAAAATGGACAGCATGTTCTGGATTTGAAGAAATTTGAGACATCTGTTCCAAGGCATGTTCACTGAGTGGGACAGATGTCCTCCGCATCCCCGTAATCTGTTATACAACACCTACTTTTTGAACTTCCAGTTATAACTTTCATATGAGTAAAAATATGTTAACAGAACAAGGCTAGGGCTCTGGTGATTAAACACAGACCCTATGTAATAGGCAGCACCTGATGGAAGGTTTAGAAATATAAGTGTCTCCCTGGGAAGAACTGGAAACAAATAAAATGTTGATGTGTCTTTAGCTCAGGCTCTCATGACAAATTGCCAATATTGTTATAGTCTTTAAACATTCCTCAAAAACAAAGTGGCATTATTCCCATTTTGCAAAGCGTAGAAGGTGTAGAGAGGTGTAGAAATTTGACTTGTCCATGGGCCACACAAGAAATTTGTGTCAAAGATGGGTATGAAAAGGATTGCCTAAATCCATATCTTTTGCTTCAAGCACAAAATTATTATTATTACTTATACATCACTATAAATGTGTATGGCATATTGCAGACAGATAAAGTGACAGGTACTGCAGAGTTGACACTCTCAATTATAAACCCATCCTTCTGTCCTTGGTGATGAATTTGAGGTGAAGAAGCTTTCTATTTTTTTTTTTCCAAAGTATTTAGCACCTTTTGAAACCTTAATTTGAGCTTCAGCTATGGTTATTTCTTCCTTTCCACCTCCCTCAACATGTAGGCACCAAATCTAATCTTTTTCTCCTTCTGTCTTTGAGAAATGCCCATTACTATAACATTACAGAGAAAAACTCCCTAATCTCAGTACTACAAATTTAGAGCAATGTCATCTCTCTGTGGCTTCTTCATCCATCATCAATTCCAAAATCAGTAATCCAGTCTGTCTCCCTTAATGGAAGACTTAATATCAGCCTATGCAGACTGGCCTGGCAAGCCTTTTAGCTAGTTTATACTGCAGCAGCACACTGTGATAAGGTGAGCATCAACAGGCTGCTTGTACTTTGTGTGCACCAAGTATAAAACTGAAGGCCAAAGGAGTTGAACCTCTGGAGAAGTGCAAAGCAACACAAAACTCAGCAGGGCCACAGCAACACAATGCATTCCTGCTACAATAAAGCTTGCAACATTAGCAATCTAGAAAATATCATAAAAGCCACTTCTACCTGAGAAAAGGTACTTACTGAATGACAAAATATAGTTGCCAGCAAAACCAGTACGAAAGTAATGAGCTAAGGTTTATACAGCCTTTTCTTCAAATTCTTTCCTCCTGATTCTGTTTTGAAGCTTCTGAGAATGAACAGAATCCACTGTCCCTACTCCTCCATGTTCCCATTCATTATTCAAAGAAGATATATTACTACTCTTTTGGCAGGACTTTGTCAATTCTAACTACCATTTATGAAGATGCAGAATTAAATATTGATTAGACATCAATATTAGACATCAGAAAAAGAGTCCCAAGTTGTTGGGATTTCACCCACACCCAACATTTTGGGGATGGCAGAATTTTTCAACTGCCACTTATTCTTCAGCACTTCACTCTTTGCCCTGCCAGCATTGAATACCTTTGTTTGTCTGCATTTGATTTTTCCATCCCTATAAACTATATAAGGCTTTTGTGAAATTATCATTTCTTCATCAGGACCCATACCTTGAACACTCTTTAGTGTTTCTCTATTGGAATAAGAATATGAGAAGCAGGAGATTATTGATTCTCAGGCTTTGTTTTAAATATTCCCCTTGAAAGCATGGAGATATTTTTTTTATAGTTTGGTTGGCAAGAAGAGGGTGCTGCATGAGCTATAAAGCTCCTTAGTAATGGAATATGGAAACACCTTTAGAACAAGAGAATCAGAAGATTAACAGGAAACTATTATCTTTCAATAATCGGAACTTTTACCATGAAAAGAAATGGGAATTTATTGCTTCTAATTTTAAGCAAAGCTCTTTTTTTAAAGTAAAATTCAAAACTGAACGCCTCAAATTCTAATTTTACTATAAATGTTTTTGTTATAGAAGCTTCTCATGTAAAAAAAAAAAAAAATCTATTCACAAAGGCTTTACTCAGTTTTCTTTCAATACCAGCATCTAAAATTTAAAAGAATCACCCATGAAAGATTTTGGAAATAGTTGTGTCCTGGGGTCCTAAACCAGGACAAATTGAAAAATATTTTTAAAAGCCCCAAGACACTTAAAACCTCCCATTAAAAATAACAATATCTCCTGTTCAAAAAAAGTCTGTATACAGATGTTGCCATACAAGACTTTTCACCCCAAAGATGACAGACACAAATCCACAAAACTAGTCAATACAACTCTTCATACTCACAGCCTGTATTCATATTTTAAAGAAGAAAAGGCAGCATATTTGTTTCAAAAGAGACAGAGCTGAGTCTAATGTTGCCAGAAGCATCATGTCTTTCAACATACCCTTAACAGATAGAGCTCTTCATGAACTTTCTCCAGCTGGGGTGAAGTGGTACTGAAACAAAGAAATTATCTCTTCATTTGGCATCCCCAGATTATTTCTCCATCTATTTTCCTTAACTGCAAGATACACGAAGCTGTTCACAATTTAATGAGTCATTTCTATAAGCCTTAATTATACCATCTAAAGTGAGAGTAGTGCTATAACAGAGAAGGACCCAAATACTTGCAGCAGCTCTGTCTTATGGCCATCTCCAACTTTTTGCAGCCTCAACACAGGATAAAGCCTCTACAGTATGCAAATTATGTTTGTTTGAAGTTGTTTATGTGTTAAAGATTTTTTCAGGTTCTCATCTATGCAAATGTAATGTTTCAATCATGTTATTGCAATGATAACTTTTAACTTATGCACACACTATTGTTTAGTTCAATTTCACCTACGAATTCTACTGCCCTCTTCTGTATAGGAAGAACCTGCATTTCTGCAAAATGAATTATTGGTCTGTTCTATATGGCGTACTAATCTCAATAGTATTACACTGTGGCAGACAATATTATCTAGCTCAAATAGAGTAGGCTGGTATTTCTGGATTCCATTCGACATGCTCCGTGTGGATCACTTTTTTTCCATGTTAGACTGATATCTAACAATCACCTAAATTCATACCTTACAGGGGTAACCCTTTAAACCTACCAAGACAAGCTGGGAAAGTGAATAAATCCCTACAGACTCAGGTGGAGGGAAGAAATCTCTGCATTTACAGTTTGCCTTTAATTTTACTACCACTGCCAATGCTGGAATTGCTTTAAAATTTTAACCAAGATAATGCTGTGAGAAAACTCAGTGTAATGGACCAGGTTTATCTGAAGAGAGGAGTATTTTATAGCTCTCAGGCACATGGTGTGATTCTTGAGGTGTCCTGTGCAGGGCAAGGATTTGGACTCGATGAGTCCCATCCAAAATCAGTATAGCCTATGATTCTATAATTTTAGATGTGCTTTTAATCTGTACATGATGAAAAAGAATTCTTCGTACCAAACAGCCAAATCCTGTTCTCCTACAGTGAGAGTAAAAGGCTGTAGGTGATGACTGGCCAGGTGATTACCAAAATGCTACAGAAGAAAGACAAACTTTTCCTCATCTACATATCTATGAAAGACATTTTTACAGCTGGTCCACAGACTATACCACCCACTACCCTTCATACCAAAAAGGCTGCATTTTGACTCTTTCAAGACAGGTAAGGACCCAGGACTCGTCACTTCCCCATTAAATCAATTATAGCTCTTTTAGAAAGGATAGACAAGGCAGAGGTGAGTTGGATAATGCAAAATTGTGCTTACATTCTTGATGCACTACCTTGATATTGCAACATGTATGCAATCTTACACAGAGTCTGCACCACTGGAATAAGTCTTTTGTGCGTGGCTCCTGAGTTTGCTAGGGCTTGAAGACTTAAAAGATGTACAGACTCCAGCTACTTCTCCTGCATTCTGAGGTGGCAGCACTGTTGATTCAATTATAAGTTCTTAAGATTCAGTGACAGACAAAAACGAGCACACGGAAGAAAATTTTCATGAAATATGGAAATTTACTCAGTTTGTGTCTTTCAGCTCAGATGGTATTAAATGTCTCTGAAACCACTGAGGACAGGGCACATTAGCCTAGAGATTCCCTGTTGCCCTCCTGGGGCAATAGAATATTTTTGTTCCCCAATCTGTCAAGTTTCTGAGTGATGACTTACTACGTGGTAATTGTACCTGTCACAATTATGCCACTTACAGAGACATAAACCTGCCTTCAATTATATTAAAAGATGGTGTTTCACTTTGCCACATTTTGCTTTTCATTGCTTTAAGTCAGAGGATGGGTAATACAGAAATGCCTCATATCTTTCTGATGAGTAAGATTCTGCCAAAGGATGTTAGACTTTAAACATTTTGTAATCCTTTCAAAGTGCTTTACACAGTATGCAGAACATGACTGACTACTTTCCCAACACATTTGGGCAGACACTAACACTAATAAAGAAGAAGAAGGTATAGGATATAGTTCATAACAAGAAACTGTACTGAGTACCACAGGACTATCTATTTCACTGTCTTATTTGCTTTTTGTGCAATATTATAGTATCCATTATAACTAACTGTCCAGAACAATTTGCTTAATTCATTTAAACTAAATTCCAACCAGGAATGAAAGTTACTAAATTACCAAGGCACTAAAATTAAGGTCTTTCCTATACTGCATTTGTAGAATGCTTTAATATATATTCTGAATCTAGAGACTTGATTTTTCTTGATCTCATTGCCACTACCATGTATTTTAAACCTCTGGAGAATTTAATCCAATGATTCTCCATGACAAAAAAGGTATTTAATTCATCAATAGTTACCTTCATTATTCTACCGTTGCAGCTTGGGAAGAGTGAGCATATGTACTGATAAGACTATAAGGACTACTATAATAACATTATAGCATTAGCAGCTCCTTACTTAGAAGGAACTAAAAATACTTGAAAGAAATGCACACTTTTAATTTGTAAAAATGCAGCAAAGGCTGTGCAAGCTAAAGGTTGCTTGAAATGAAGAATAAGGTTTTCATATAAAAAATGATTGTACAGATATTGTTATTTTTTATTGTGTAGAAGTGACTTAGAAATAGTGCAGGCTTATCTACAGATAATTCTTGCTGGAGACCTACAGGACCTTCAAACGTAGCCAGGACATATGTGAAAGAAAATCATTTATACCTGATAGCTATGAAAGGTCATGAGTGGAGAAATAAATTCTAGATCTTGTAGGTCTAGCCTTAGGGGAGAGGGAGAGGGCATATTAGTGCTATGATCTGTGTAGGGCTTTTTACTTGAATGTGAGTACATATACATGTGTACAAACCACAGAAAACCTTATTAAAGACCAATAATTCACACTTCCATTTCTTCACCTTATTTATCTTTCCTGTTCTCTCCTCATCTATTCTCCTTTGGTCCATAGTCCTGCATTCTTCCAATTGACTTGTGGTAGATTCTTTTATTTCTAGAGTTTTGAAGGCTGTCTTACTCTCAAACTATTCCTAAATGCTAAACCAAGAATTAAAAATAATTCCAAATACTGGATCTAGTGGCACGCTAAGGAAACTGACACTCCAGCCCGAGAAATGCACCTGCAAACCCTCCTGCACAGTAGGTCATAAGTAGAATGAATTTAAATGGTCTGATCCCCACCTCATTTGTGAGGGACCTATTATGCTCTTATGACATTGTAATTGAACTAGTGGGGGGAGTCTAGGACAATTTAATTAGTTACCACTTTGCATCAACGGGTACCCATCATGTCACATTTCTTGACAAAAAAAAAAGCAAGATGTGAGGCTGTACTACAAGAAGAGAATGCCCATGCCTGCAGGCCTTATTCTTACATAAACAGCAAGCAGCTTTGCATCCCAACTGGTTTCAGAGTAACAAAATTCAGTTAAATACATGTGCTCTGTTCCAAGCAACTTCCTTGACACGGGGCTATCTTCAATAAAAACAAAATTCTTCCTCATGGAGACACTCCTACTTGGCTGCAGCAATACAGACTATGAACTTCACCTGCACTATTTTAAGTTTTCTAGGGAAACTACTGGAAAATGTTCCTAGGGTTAACTGCTTCTTAACAATATTTAAAAATAGTTGAACAACAGCTCTTACCACACTAATTTTACCTTTTTAGAGGTTTACCCAGACTATGTGTTGCCAGATGCTCGATTATAGGCATGGAGTCTATGAGTGTGCAGACAGCACTGTTTCTGTGTTTGTATACAAACAGTATTTACATAGGTTTAGCACTTAATTATATATTTTTTTGTTTGTTTCTATGAGACAGCATAGCTGAAAATGTCTAAGGTTTCTGCAAAGGATAGGTTTACTATAAATTAATCCACTAAGAAAGTTAGGCAAGAAAAGTTATTTTAGGAAATGTAAACTTAAAGAATAACAGCAGTAAGCAAAGAGACAGCTGTTTCTGTTTTGATTTATTCCATATTTCAGAGATGCTGCTTCTATAGGGAACAATATGCAAGACATTGGAAATTCAGAAGGCATTTCTTTTGTGTATCATAAAAATGTGCTGCTAACC